>NC_051211.1:24998336-25290836 GCF_015220715.1 Pygocentrus nattereri
GGAGAGGAATGAAGGTCAGTAGAGACAAGACAGAATACATGTGTGTGAATGAGAGGGAGGCAGGTGGAAAGGTGAAGATGCAAGGAGTAGAGGTAGTAAAGGTGGATGACTTCAAATATCTTGGGTCAACCATCCAGAGCAATGGACAGTGTAGAAAAGAGGTGAAGAAGAGGGTGCAGGCAGGATGGAGTGGAGACGGGTGTCAGGGCTGATGTGTGACAGAAGGATAGCAGCAAGAGTGAAAGGGAAGGTTTACAAGACAGTAGTGCGTCCTGCTATGATGTATGGTTTGGAGACTGTGGCTCTGTCTAAAAGACAGGAGGCTGAGCTGGAGGTGGCGGAGATGAAGATGCTGAGATTTTCGTTGGCAGTGACAAGGATGGACAAGATTAGAAATGAGCAGATCAGAGAAGAGAAGGAGAAGAGGTAGACCTCAGAGAAGGTTTATGGATGTAGTGAAGGTGGACATGGAGATGGTTGGTGTAAAAAGTAGAGGAGGCAGTGGATAGGGCAAGATGGAGGCAGATGATCCGCTGTGGCGACCCCTAAAGGGAGCAGCCGAAAGAAGAAGAAGAAGAAGCAGAAGAAGAAGAAGAAGAAGAAGAAGAAGATTTATATATATGCGTCAACATAGTACGTGAACAGTCACGTCTATGCACGTCTGGAAGTGCACCAACGGAACAGATTCCACAAAACTCCGCATGTGAACTGTGAGGAATTTGTCTTGAGACAAGTTTCACAAAGCTGAGGAGCCGAGTGGATCTTTAGGTTCAGCACCACATCACACATCCACACATTTATACTTATCGCGCTTCATTCTGGAGAACAAAAACAATCCTCCAGGTTTAATCCGACTCAGCCCATGTAAACACCAGCAACATAGCACTGGTGCTCTCAACAACAGGCACAGAGACACAGCATCGTGTGAGGAGGCCGTTTCTCGAGGTTTCTAAGCGGAACTCTTGGGATGACCATCTCCAGGAGTGTAAACACACTCGTAAATAGATATTTGTCTTGGAGCTGAGCATTTGAATCACAAATGTCAGTAACTGCCCTTCAGTTTTACCTCCTTTTTATCGTTTACCTCTATAAATTGACAGGTGGCGGGAATAGCTTTTAAGCTTTTCACCTTTTTTTAGACGTGGCGGATTTCGAACAGTACTGCTGTTCGCAGCCCGAGCGGGAGGCGTGAGAGCCGGAGCCGCCGTCAGGAGATTTAGCAGTGGGGACCGTTTATTTAAGGTGAACACGGACGACGCGCTGTGCTCTTATATTTTGTGTTGTTCAATACTGAGTTCATCTGGAATTAAACGACGACACGTTTGGCTCCCAGGAAATGGCAGCAGCAACTGTTGGAGAAACTGAAGCGTCGCCGGAGCTTTTCCGCTCGTCGCTGTGCAGCAGATCATTTTCCTGTCATTGCGGCTCTACGGAAACAACAGAATATCCGGTTTGCCGCCGTCCGTCTCCTGCAAACATGTGAATTTACATTTACAGCATGTCGGCAGAGGCTCTAATCCAGAGACAGACAGTATTACACCAGGTTAGATGCCGGGACACTGCTGCGTGGGACGGAACGCGTTCAGCCGCCAGAGCACGAACCTACTGAGGTCAGGCACCAGAAATATTCCGTGGTACCTCATCAGTCCAGTTAACGCAGCTCCACTGCCCCACAGCCCAGTCCGGGGGACCCTATGCCCCACTAGTCCAGTTCACTTGTTAGAATGGAGTTTCAATAGTCAAGGCAAATTATTCAGTAGAATGAATCCACAGGCTGTGCAAAACATCACCTGCCTGACTATAACTTCGCGACCTGACACACAGTCATGTGCGTGCTCGGACTTGGCGGACTTCATCTGACGCGGACATGCAGCTCTCTATGGTGTAATGGCCGCTCATTTCTGTGGTGTTGGTATCTATGCTCCTTGCCAAAATGACGACGACCACCCACTCTTTACTTGCAGTCGAATGACAAAAAGGAAGCCCCTCAAAACATTTACTCAAGACATACTGAGCCTTACGGACAAGCAAAACGTGGACTTTACTCACTGTAAATATTCCAAGCTCACACTCTTGGAAGCAGTCGGAGTGCACGTTTCAGTAAAACACGAGCGGATTGGCAGGTTTTGCTCCAATCACAGCGACACTGCGTTGAGAGTAGAGGAGTTTCAGCGCTCGTCATGAACCAGCGACAGCTGCACGCGAGTGTGGCATGGGGCTGTGCCCTGGTCCAGCTCTCTTCAAAGCACAGGTGATGGGAGGAAAACAGAAAAGAAAACAGAAGTTTTATAGTGCAGAAGTGGTCTGAGGACGGTGAGAATCGCAGACGCAGTGGGCGACCACCATTCCTTCGTCTTAAAGACATACAATACACCTTCAGACCCTCTCCAGAGCAGCTCGCTCTCGCTGTTCTCACGTGTCTACTTTAAGATTTCAAACAGTGGTGAAAAAGGACAGATCAATTCTGCGTCAGTGAAAGAAGATGGTATTACTCAATTAAACCTGCAAATATGGAGCCAAAAACACGAGTGAACGTCAAAACGACATCAATTAAGACAAATTAGCAGTTTTATATGAATTTGGCTAGTTTTAATTAAACCAATACATTTAAATGCATGGGGGCTGATCAAAAGAGAAAATATATCTCCTGGCCTTCGTGATTTGTAACGAGCACTTACGAGGTCTAATGGAAAAGTATGGAGGTAAAAAAAAAAAAAAAAAAAGTTTTTTTTCCACTTGGAAAGGTAATTAAGAAAAAAAGTACAAGTAATCAATTACAATAATACTCAAGTACAAAACTTCCAAAATAATACTTAAGGATAAAATATGACTAAATTATTTTCCACCACTCTATAATGGTGATAATGAAGCATTTCATAAAAGCGTCAAGAAAAATATAACATTCACACTAGCTACCGTGAAAGTCCTCAGCTTCACTTTTCACTTTATTAAATGAGTTCAGTTCATATGGATAAACAGATTGTCTCCATCCATCTCTCTGTGTCAACATTCAAGCCACTCATTCACCTTGGGCCAGAATGTTGAGTAAAATGGGGGGGTGCACATAGTTCAGAAGGGCTCCTGATGCAGTGAAAAACAGTATAGAAGAGAATGAAAGGGGAAAGGACTTTGCATCATCCAACATCATTGTCTTTATGATGCAAACTGCACAATTGTACACATACTGAAAATGTTTTAAAAAATAAATACAATTCTAACCCATGTAGAGACACATGCCTAGGGTCAATGGATCAACATAGAAGAGTCCAACACTTTACGCATCAAGCATGTCAATCAACCCAGAGTTTGATACATACAACCACTGATCTCTGATCAGAAGGAAGTGTTTTGAGTACAAGCTTCGAACATACATGTGTGGGAGAATGCTAAAGAGCAGTTTTCACAGAAGTGTAAAAAAAAAAAAACACACACAAACAAAAAAAACAAAAACACAGACATCTATGATCCACTGTCACCAAAGCATCTCCTTCATGGCTCAACGTTGACCAGTTACACCAATTTAATCTGGTGTAAACATTTCAAGCAGCTGGCTCCGTCTCAAACTGTTCCCTTCATGACAAAGAATGTCAGACCACTTTGTCTCAAAGCACATCTGAGTGTTCTCATGTTCAAACGTCCATCCGTGAAGACAAGACAAACAAGGTCACAGACAACAAGTCAGTTGGACATGTACCTCATAGCGGCAAGTTACATATATGCAATACAACACAGCTGTCCAAACTTTATCATTCTTCAAACGGTTCTCCTCGTTAGAACTCATGAGTCGATTTCAGGTCCCAAAGATACGGACCCGAGTACAGTACATGTTGAAACAGGATTACACAACACACAATGAAGAAAACAAAATCAAAGCTACAAAGCAGATGATGACCCAAGAGAGATGGAGGGGGAAAAATGTTCAGGTTGGGGAGGCAAAGAAAAAAAAAAAAAAGTGGTACAATTTCAATATTTACATAAAAACTGCTTAAAAACAAAATATATTTACAAAAGGATGGGAGGATCCAACCTTATCAAAGACACACCCACTCCACAACATGAGGAAATAAAAGACAACCAAATAAAATAAAGTTAAAGATTATCATGAGAGCTTCACAGATCAAGATGGAACTCTTTAGGGACAGAAGATGGCCACACCAACAAAGTCTGAGATATGTTTCTTGAGTAGAACAACTCCTTTTAAAAGGAGAAACAAGCAGTCAGATGTTCAGACATCACAGGTTCACTATAATCTCTCTACTGACCAATACTGACAGAGACCTGACCAGGACCTGTATTCATGAAGCTTCCTAGAGTAGCCACCCCTTTCAGTTAAAACCTTGGTTTTAACAAGCCCTTGTCTACTTGGCCTCACCATTTTGCCTGGGGGGAATGCCTAAAGATCTAAAAGATATCTTAAGGGATTTTTCATTACTTTATTAGATCAAGTGAAATGTGTCTGATGAGCCCTTGTTGAATTGACTTCATCAGCAGAAATCACTGCTCCCTTTTCGCCCACCCCCAACAGGCTACAAGGCTATTCAAAAAACAGTAATTAAATACTTCAAAATGCTTCATATTTTTAAACCATAACTCATTTACTGTGCTCATACTGGGCTTACGGTAGCAAACTACTCTGTTATACATATGATGCCACTTCATTACTCTGCTAAACTGCAAATTACAAAGCTCAAGGCTACACAGCTAGCAACAACAAAAGAAGAGGCAATACACCATAGTTCTAAACTAACGCTATAATTCACTTCATGTGCATTACATTAAAAAAAATAATAATTAAGTACCCTTTGCTTTATGAAATTTGCATATCTAGCTAGAGTTTACTGAGGCTAACATAGCTGAAGTGAAGGCATGTACACAACTGAATAATACAATTCTTCTTGGTATTCAATTTTGGCGAGGCAAAGCTGGCGAGGGCATGTTTATAAAAAAAAAAAAAAATACTGAAACAGGGTCTTCATCTATCATAATAATAGTAAAGTCATGGTAAATCTGAGTCTACATCAGCTCACCCACTCTGAGAAGCTTTGTGAATACACATGCTGTGCTGCTGTCTCACAGAAACAAACAATCCCTCAAGCTTAAAAGAATTGTTGGGCCAAAGAAAAAACAAGCAAAAACCTAAAGACAGTGCAATAATTAAAAAAAAAAATAATCCAGTGGGACCAACAGAATAAGGAATATCAGATTAGCTTATAAGACCAAAAAAAAAAAAAAAAATTCCAGATCTAAACTGACCCTTTTCCTAGGCCAAGCTAAGAAAACCTTCCAGTCACATTTTTAAAAACTCTTGCAGAACTGGCAGGACAAGACACTTTTCTTTCCATTGTAGCTCTTGCACTCAAACACGCATGCACACACTCACTTCAGATCCCTCAAGCTTCAACAGGAACTGACTGCTATAGAACAATACCTTATATTAGCCTGATATCCAAACCTATCACCACTTTACATGACCCTACAGAAGCAGACACACGTTAACCTACACTTTTCCCTTCATTAAGAACAAATGGAAAGCTCAAAAGGCTTCTCCACAAGTTTGCCCATGTTGTTCGCCATGTGTGCGGAATTCAACAGGACACCTGCTACGGTTCTGGCCTTTAAGACTGCTGTAAATATCAGACCCAGGGCAGAGTGCTAGCAGCGGACTGTCATCCCAACTCAAATGCACTAAATCTAGATGTTAAAATTATGTACAAGAAAGTAAGAGAGAAGGATATACATTTAAAAATGTCTAAAAGTATAATTTAATAATAGTTAAAAAACAATGGTTTTTACATCACTACTATTTCAGTTGTCTTTAAAACCAGATCAGTGACAAACTTCTAATTGAAGAGAGGATTTGGGGGAATTATTTTGGTGGCTGATGCATCCTTCCTTAGTAAAGATATAGTCAAATAAATTAAGATATATTATTTAAAAAAGGAACAAAAAAAGTCATACTTTAAAAATAATAATAAAAAAAAAATTAAATCTTAGAGGACCTGCCCCTCCTGCCACTTGAACCAATTATTTTAAATCCCTGTAATCAGGAACATGACTGTTGAAACGGCCATAACCTGTGTCACAGGCACTATTAACAGATGTAGCTAGTCAGGACACTCACTCTAAAACGACAGACTTACGAGAACAAATTTTAGCAGGAAAATCAGCGTGTGTTTGTGTGTTGTGCATGTGAATGAGTATGCAGCTTAGACAACTGGATCAGTAGTAGTTGTAGACTTCCCTAACCACTATTTATTAAAATAGTACACAGTCACTGAAGACACTGACATGTCAGAAAAACCTGAATGACTAAATGAGTATGAGCATTAACTTTTTTTGCTTGCTTTTTTTTGTAAGTTTGGAGCTAATAGGGAAGAAGAACCATGTATGAGGTAAGTGTGCATGAGTGCGATCGTGTGTGTACTGAGGAGGTGGCTCAGATACTCTGTGTGTGTGTGTGTGTGTGTGCGCGTGTGTGTGTGTGTGTGTGCGTCTGCTTGAGTCAGTGCTTCAGGCGCTGTTGGTCAGTGTCGAGTTGGGCTGTACAGAACCATCTGAGCCATCTGAGGGAGAGAAAGATGAGAGATCACTGAAAAGGGGGAAACTGCATGTTGTGAGTTCAGTGGGCAAAGTACATAAACAGTTTTTAGGGGTGTAACGATAGGCAAAATTTAAAACAACTGGAATGTATGCCTTGTGTTAACACATTAATGTTTACATGTATAAAGCAGCTTGCATGCGCACCAGAGGCATAAAAATGCATATATTTTCACATTTGAGATGAGGCCAAAGCTACATTATAAGTTTGGAGATTTGGAGACCTCTCTGGTGGAAATATGTAATTGCATGCAATGTGCAGAAGAACATTTTGTAACATTGGTTGTGCTTCGGACCCCTACAAGTGGATGAATCTGATGGTTGCAAGTATGTGTCTTCCAAGGAAAGTGAATTATCATTTTTGTCATTAAAACTTTACTATAATGTTTATTTGGAATTGAAGCCTAAACATTAAGTCGGACCCTCTGTGCGCATAATACATACAGATGTATGATGCGAAAAACTCATGAGCAATCGGGCCAATGCATATTATTTTAGGCTTTACAGGGAAACTTGCAGCAGTGCTCAGAAATCATTTAGAGTGTTTTTATGCTGATTCAGCATTGTTGCTTCTTTCAATTTTAACAAAAACTCTTGCATTGTGCAGCTTCAAATTCTACAAAGATTCTACAAAGCTCTAATTATGTCACACAGACAGGCTTGCCTCAGATGCTTGTCACACCACCCTCTTACAAAACAGACCCCAAAAACTACAACCACTTGAATTTACAACAGGTTTATAAGAAGCCCAGTCTTTAGTGTACATAACAAAACGCACACTTTTCTCTGATAGGATGTATCCGAATGCCTGCAGATGCCTTTAACAGCGGTTTCCATGAAAGATGATAAATGAGAGAGTAGACTGAGGGGTGTTTTAGCGCTACAATTTTAAGTTTCAAAATCGTTACACCCTTAATAAACAATATAAAAAGACACGCATATCAATAACCATCACTCACTGCTTTAACCTCAGCCACTCTTAAAGCCTATCTGGAGCAGGATGGCGGATGGCATCATTACCGTGTGAAGAGGACGTGGTCTGTGCACGGGCATGAGGTGGAATGAGGGTGGAGTTTAGTTGAGGTTGAATAGACAGCTCTGTAATAACAGAAAAAAATAAGAAACAGATAAAGAAAAACAAACAAACAAACAAACAAACAAACAAACAAAAAAAAAATCAATTTTCCACAAAACAAAACTGGACTATCAATGGAAACTAAACCTCTGGCACCTTCACACTAGAGCAGTGAGAGGCAAGAAACTAACCAGCTGTGGTGAAGTTGAAGAGCTGGGGGAGCTCACGCCCGCTGGGCAAGCGTGTGCCTGGCTGACGCAACTCATCGAAAAAGGCGTGAGCGCAGGCCTGAAGTGGAGAGAGGCGTGTCACTGGCGTGTACTCCAGAAGCCGCGAGCACAGAGCGATCGCCTCAGGAGGGGTCCGTGGCTTAAACACCTGCAGAAAAACAAAACAACAGATTTTGAGAGATTATGGTTATGGTGTTGGTCACTTTTCCCCTTTATAAAATATCTGGACATTCCACATCTTTTACCTTTGTCCAAGGATGCGCTTTGATCTGTGGGAATTTGAACTCTGTGTAGTTTGGATTCATTTCTCGAATCTGTTCCCTTGTTGGAGTGCCTAGCACCTGAGAAAAGAAGGGGAAGCAAAAAATAAATAAATTTCAAGGTTTGATGCTGCCCGTTTGGCTTTTGGCAAATTTACTGTGGTATTTGGATATATTTCCACAAACTGCCAGGCAAAACCTCTCAAGTGTATATAAACTGTGAGGGTTCCCTGAATAGAACCTTACTAAAGAGCAAACTGTAACTCCTTTTTCAAACCAAAGACAAAAGAGGAGATGAATAAGATCTTAATGTGTGGAATTACCGCATTACCAAACTAGATAAGTGCATTTCCATAAGCATTTCCATTATTGCCATTGAAGCTAGTATTGGCACCATTATGGCAAGTGGGCAGCCAGCCAAAGCTAGACTAGCAAGCCAACATGTGACCCCACCCCCCTTCATGGGAGGAGGGTTATTCAACGTAATGGTTATTTGATACTGGCAGCTTAGCAGCAGAGAGCACTGTGTTGTGAAGGCGTTTGATGCAAACTGAAAGTGTATTTTCTAAGTATTTTTAATTGCTGTGTGTTCAGATTTGCTTTACTTTTTATTGGCTGTGACGTTATACTACGCTGTAAATTTAAGGACGTACAAAAAGCATAGCATAAGGGCCTAGGACCAATTAAACCCACCAAGTACCCAGAGTTCTATTTTCTAGGTTCACTTAATTGTTATTTCTATCAAATCTGTTCAGAGAGCAGTTTGCATCACTGCTGATGGCAACACAACGGTCTCATTCTTTTTTCAAGTGTTACAAAAGAATTTGGCATGTCTGTATGTTATAATATATACTGGCCAACCACCTGATGATGAATTTTTATAAGGATGACCTTTCTGTAATTGCTGATGGCCTCAATATTCATACAGCGTGCACTAGCAAGAACCTTGGAGTTGTTTCTGATAACCATCACATCTCTGAGTAATTAAACTATCATGCCAACTCTACCTCTACAAGTAAGGACATGTCTCCTGTCCATCAATGAATCAAATTTTGGTCATTCCTTATCTGGTCTACTGCAATGCCCTCCTTGCTCATCGTCCTGACCTAAAAGCTTTCAGAATTATTGGATGACCCCCCAACTTCCAACAATTCCTTTACTTCCTTTCCTACTGTGATCACTTGGTCAAAACCATTCTTCTGGTTCTTGCAGTCCAACTCTCAATGCACTTCACCCCACTACTTCTAGATAGCCTTATATAATTCAGAACTCAGAAATTCCTCACATCTTCACAAAGACCTGACTCAAAGTTTGTGTAGGTTTTCTACACCCTTACACTTCCCAGGGCCAAATATTTAAATGTTTGGTCCATGTACTGCTCTGAGTAAAGTATTCGCTAAAAGAACAAAATGTTCTACCTATATTTGCCTCATTTCCAAAGCTTATCAAATCTAGTAATTTATAATATTTACTCTCACAAGGAAAATACAGATAAATATTGTTACAAGAAGATGCAACAGATATAATAAACAGAGTTTTAGGACAAAAGCCAATGTGCAGCTGTAGCTACAGAGTAAGCTTTTAAAATTGAGATAAAAACAAACAAAACACGCCTAGTAAATAGAACAGATGTTCTTATGTATGTGTGATAAACTACATATATGCAAATACTTCTAAATAAAATGATATATGAACAAATGCTTCAATTAAAACCAGTGCTTTTACACTTTATAAGGTAAAGACAAATTCAAGCACCTGAATAACTTGTATTTTAAATGAAACTCTGCTCCAACAATTTTGTTTTCCACCATTTCTGTAGTGCATTTTTTTTTCTCCTCCGTGTCGTTTCTGCACGGTAACCGAAGGCCTGGAAGGATACATCTGATGCATCCTTGAAATCCCTGCGAACGTAGGCTAGCTGTATATGAAGGATCCTTCACTTCGGAACGACCTGCTATGACAGCATCCTACAATTTGGAACGCAGCTTGCATGTTTAAATATGGTTGCAAATTTTGGCAAATTCTTGTAAGAAATAAATGATTGTCATTAGCTGTTAACCAGCAAGCCTAATACCTAGGAGGCAATGAATGACAAGGATTATTTACCAAATAGTTCCAGATCTAAAATCTGTTGGGGTACATTTAAAGCCACTGTGAAATATTTTATATATGCGCATGTCAAATAAATCCAATATTAAACCACTGTTTCTTTTATGGACTGTGGTACTGATGAGTGGGCCAGGCAATAGCATGGTTGGCCCAAAAACATTAAATATACCCTACATAAGAACCCATTTTTGTTTAAACAGAGGCTGAGAGCTTCACAATTACATGACCACAGACTAAAAAGAAGACAAAATGACAAGAATGCATAATGATGGACTACTGAAAGTTCTAAATCTTTACCACTCACTAGTTCACTACATAAATGTCATGACCGGGGCTGGCTTTGGCCAGTAGCTCTTGAAAGCCATAGTCGTCGACCACACCCTTTGTTATAATTTTGCACTCATGCGTGACTTCCTCACACCGCCACGCTAGTTAAAAATACGGATGTAAATTAAATTCCTCTCTTTCTTCACTTCAGAAGAAAGCAAAGCCTCTTACCTTGATGATTTCCACAAGCTGGTCTACACCGCTGTCTCCAGGGAAAATGGGCTGGCCTAACAGCAGCTCAGCCAGCACACAGCCGGCTGACCAGATGTCAATGTTGGAGGTGTAGTCAGTAGCCCCAAAGATGAGTTCAGGGGCGCGGTAATAACGTGAGCAGATGTAGGAGACGTTGGGCTCACCTCTTACCAACTGCTTTGCACTGTGAGAGTAGGAACAAGATATTGTACGATTTAATCTATTATTCCAGACAAAACCTCTTCATCCTCAACAGCTACAGACTTTGCGGGTATAATGCATGATAAAAACAATATTTATAAGCCTAGCAATTTTACAATAATGTGATACTTGGCTTCTAGGTCACATGAGACTGGTTCACTTGCCTTAACAGAACTGCATGTAAATAAGGCATTCAGCTTCAAGATTTTACAGTCATGTCACTTAGTAACCTTCCATATCTGCTGTTCAATCACAACAACTTTAAAATCTAATATCCTTATATCTTCCAAGATATCATCCAATACTCGACGTGAGAAACCATATATCATTTCACACTGCTGCTTCACTGTTCACGCTCAAGGGCCTCCAACATCACAGGTGTCAGAAAAACATGACAAAATATACTACAAAACTATCAGCAGGCTTCAGACAATACAAGAAATGGTTTTTTTTTTTACTCTCTCACCACTGTTTATTGCGTTTACATGCACACATTATCTAGATGATGTAGTACATTTAAATCCTATTTTGAGATGCATATAGTTGGTTTCAGTGTCGTTCCAAAGTGTTGTACTGCGATTTAGCAGGTACCATGTTTAACTTGCTTTTTTTTTTTTAGTACCTCACCTCAGCGCAGACTCAGAAAAACAAAAGAAACCTCGTACTTGCACTGAAAAACCTAATTCCTGAGCTAAAATCCAGTGCTTTTTATTGCATTCCTTAAATGGATTTCAAGTCCTTATTCCGAATGAAGAAATCAGAGAGAACTGTTTACAGATCACCTGAATAACCAGATAACTGCAGAAATCAGATCTAGATTGGATTTTCATTTGCCTATTTATGACCAGTTTTTAGTTCTAATTTGGCACTTTGTAGAGAATGTGTACTTTTCACATTTTGATCAGGGGCATCCAAACTTTTGCACATGACTATTTATGCATATTAATTTAATTCCATAATATCATGCTACTTCACTACTATTCTCTCCTTGCACTAAAATAGTAAGTGTTAACACTAGTCCTATACATTTGTCCCTGCACACATGCATTTTTGTTCATATTGCATAATTTCCACACCGAAATTGCAAATACTGTTTATTATCCAAACGTTTAGTATTTTTAGTATATCCTTGTTGACAGAGTTTTATTTAGTTGTTTTCCCCTCTGTAGATATGGTTTTGTGTGGGACGTCCTTGGTTTTGTATGGGACAAATAAAATTTACAACAGCATGCAACAGAATTTCAAAACCTGTCTAAGTGCAACCTCTTAACATACATAATTGCTGCTACAAATAAACTGTGCACTGCCTTTGTTAATGTACTACATTAAGACAGTCATTACCACTCAGCCAAGAGACAGCCGTGACTCCCGACAGAGACGCATGAGAAATATCCCACTATTGCAGGTTAAAAGTATGACTGATTAGCCACTCAAGGAGACTGTGTGCTATGCAGCTGGTATGTGTGAAGTAAATACTGAGAAAATAAAGTGCTCTTAAGTTCTTTATATTTTATTCAAGCTAAAAAGGAAGGCAGATGCTTTACATACATCAGATGATTATTATTACACTGTCAAACTCTTTGATGCTCTCTCATGCTTCATACTTTACGCTTTCAGGACGCGAAACTCAAAAAATTTTAATGGCACGTTTGGTTCCATCAATAATGACATCGCTATAGGGATATGGTGCCTAGGGAATCCAAGTTCTAATATTCTGCTCACATTCCGTCCAAAAATGTAATGTCTATCTACAATAAAAGACCAGCATTATATCATGTGTGCCCCTTAAATCAATATGCAAAACTACCAACACCAATGGAAAGCAGTGATCTCTATAACATGCATCTCAATTTATAAGTGCTGTCCCATTTTGGAGGTCAGCAAAGAAGACCACTCCCATACCATCTCTCTCACTTGCCTCCTATTAGTCATGAGTTCGGGGCAGGAACAGGCTTAAATGTTAAATTTAAAATTACACTCTTCACAGTGTGGTCTTGTAAATGCCTCTAGACCGACAGGTCTACCATGGAGAAATAACAATCCATGTTATCCAGCTTTTATGAGCAGATATTTTCAGTTCATTAACACATTTTGCCCACCTGCCAAAGTCACACAGCTTGAGCACGGCCGTCTCTGGGTCCACCAGCAGGTTCTGGGGTTTAATGTCTCTGTGACAAACACCCTGGGAATGAATATAGGCCAGACTGCGGAACAGCTGGTACATGTAGACCTTGGGGGGAGAAAGAGAGAAAGACAGAAAGAGAGGGGAAGAAACAGAGTAAGAGAGAGTGATAGTAAAAAAGAGGAAAATGGGAGACAATGGAAGAGAGAGAGCGAGTTCAACAACTGTCATCAAAATCTTTTTTTTTTTTCTGAGTGGATTCTACACTCACTCACATGTCAGGCAAACTACTCACTAACAAATGTTGACTCTGCGAACATTCTTACCTTCACATAAATGACAGGAATGATGGTCTTGGCCTTGTTGAAATGCCGTGCCACCCTGTATACCGTTTCTGGCACAAAGTCCAGCACCAAGTTCAGATACACCTCATCTTTCTGTAGGGAGACATCTTTAATTAATTAACTATAATAACAAAAATGACAAAGCCAAACTGAACTTTGATTACATTGTTAAATGCATACTACATATACATATCCTAGTACAACTACAAAGACAGCAAGCTGACCTTAGATCCCTACTTATTCTTAGAACATCAAGAACGAAGACAACCAGACAAAATCAAAAAAACAAAATCATGTAATAAAACATTAGAGAAGTTACAGAGCGTAGCTTTAAATAACACTATCTACTGAGTGCCAAATTTCCACCACCTGTACAGACAGCAGAGCATGATTACACTTGCCTACACAGACAATCTATCCTTTCAAAAGTCCTTAATAATTGTGAGAGCTTTTCCAGCGCGCTCAAAGCCGATGATCAGATAGCATTCGTACTGACCTCTATACCTCACTGCCTCTTCAGAGCAATACCATGTAAAATTAATCACGCTCATTCTACCCACAATGTTAAAATAGTAGCATTCAAAACAAACAGTCCAATAGCGTATAAGATCCTTTAGATGATTTACTAGAATACTACAATAACCTACAGTACTCAGTACAAGTACACACATAAAGAACACAAACACAGATGCATTACGTAGCACTACTGAGGTAACCTAGCTCGAAAAGCAGATGGGCTCTGCCAGAAAACGCCAACCTACATGTAAGTTGTAATGCACTAATTTGGGAATTGTTAGTCACAGCAGACATCCAATACTCTCGTGTATGCATTTGCTGATGATGTCATACATGTTCACTGGCAATCATTTTTATAAGCATTATTACCCATCAATACCATTCCTTTATCCTCCCTACATGTAAGTACACTCTCTGCAATCAATCAATCAATAAATAAGGTATGAAACGGTCACTGGGGCAGTACCCCCCTTGCCACTGGGGTGGTACCCTCAAGGGTACATCTCAGTGCCTTTAGTCAGGGAACATATTTGTACCAAAAATCCATTGAAATTGTTGTATTAACTCCACACCCCATCTCATTTCTAGGCTTTTTATTTTGTTGTTCTATTTTTGAAACATTAGGTTATGAAAAAAGTACAAACATACTTTACCACTGGGAACAATTTATTTGAGGTACACAATTGGACCTTAAAACCACTGTGGTACCTTTGAGCATACATTTACACTGATTGCGCAAAAAAAAAAAAAAATCTTGCCTTTATTTGTAATGGCTTTCAGAAACAGACTTCAGTATATAACTACCAAATTTCAAACTGTGGGAATGGATCCTCATAACTATAGTCACTAGACTTAAATGCATTTATATAAATTATGTAAACAGTTGGACAGTCCTAGCTTTTCTTTGCTGTTGAAGTCATACACGTTCATCAGCAATCATTTTTATAAGCATTATTACCCATTCATATGAAACTTTATATATATATATATATATATATATATATATATATATATATACACACACACACACACATACATATACACATATATATACACACACACACACACACACACACACACACACTTCCAATGAAGTTGGGACGTTGTGTAAAACAAAAACTGAATACGATGATTTGCAAATCCTTTTCAACCCATATGCAATTGAATACACTACAAAGACAAGATATTTAATGTTTGTTTAAACGGATACATTTTTACTGTTTTTTGCAAATATTCACTCATTTTGAATTTGATGCCTGCAACACGTTCCAAAGAAGTTGGGACAGGGGCGTGTTTACCGCTGTGTTACATCACCTTTCCTTTTAACAACACTCAATAAGCGTTTGGGAACTGAGGACACTAATTGTTGAAGCTTTGGAGGTGGAATTCTTTCCCATTCTTTCTTGATGTACAACTTCAGTAGCTCAACAGTCCGGGGTCTCCATTGTTGTATTTTGTGCTTCATAATGCGCCACACATTTTCAATGGGAGACCGGTCTGGACTGCAGGCAGGCCAGTCTAGTACCCGCACTCTTTTACTACAAAGCCACGCTGTTGTAACACGTGCAGAATGTGGCTTGGCATTGTCCCTGCTTATTTCAGCAAGACGTCCCTGAAAAAGACGTTGCTTGGTTGCTCCAAAACCTGTATGTACCTGTATGTTTCAGCATTAATGGTGCCTTTACAGATGGGCAAGTTATCCATGCCATGGGCACTAACACACACCCATACCATCAGAGATGCTGGCTTTTGAACGCTGATAATGATGTCGGTTTTTAATGCAGTGCCGCCTGAGGGATCGAAGGTCACCAAGGTTTCCAATTAACCTGTACACGTGTGGAATGTTCCAAACAGGTTTTTTTTTTTTTAGCATTCCTCAACTTTTGGTGCCCCTGTCCCAACTTCTTTGGAACATGTTGCAAGCATCAAATTCAAAATGAGTGAATATTTGCAAAAGAACAATAAAGTTTATCCGTTTGTTTAAACATTAAATATCTTGTCTTTGTAGTGTATTCAATTGCACATGGCCGCAACTCAATGCATTTAGGCATGTAGAGGTGATAGAAAGGCAACAGTAACTCAAATAACCAACCAAAATCTCTGAGGAATGTTTCCAACACCTTGCTGAAAGTATGCCATGAAGAATTAAGGCAGTTCTGAAGGCAAAAGGGGGTCCAACCCTTTACTAGTGAGGAGTACCTAAAAAAGTGGCCGGTGAGTGTACACACACATTAGTGGATGACTGACTGTAGTGAAGACGAGACGATTGAACATCTTTTCATTCACTGTCCGAGAACAACAGACATCTGGAGGAAATTACAGCATATTGGGCTGAAGTTGGACATTAATGTTAAAAGTGTAATGTTCGGGATTTTTAATGAAACTTTTTCCAAATGTGTGTTAGAGTTCTATTGGTTCATCGTTTGTGTTGTTAATTGTAAGATCTGGAAGACGCGCTGTAAAATGGTTATAGAGCAGTGCGAAATACCTGCAGAAACTGTTTATAAACAAATACTGTGTGAGATCAAAAGACTAAGGACAATAGACACTCGAGGAAAGAGCCAGTTCCCCTGGACTCTGCTGGATTTTTAATCAGTGCTGTATGTTTCTAATGTAAATAATACTGTAGGAATGTTGATGAATGTGGATTTTGTATTTTGCATCTGAAAATGTGTTTGTATTGAAATAATATTCCTTAATAAAGTTTGTTATAAAAAAGAAAAAAAAAGTTGCCTTTAGCAAGGTATATATGTTTAAAAAAAAAAATTCTCTCTCATATATATAAATAAAATACACACTCTTTTTTATTTATACCTTGCTAAAGGCAAATGTCAACTTTTTTCCTTCTCCGTTTAGCTGGTAAAGAGTTTGAGTATAAGTAAACGACCACAGTACTGGTGTCAATGCATCCCCATAATGGACATATCATGGCCCAATAGTCCAAGGCAATTCTTTAGAAAAAGCTTAAAAGACATGCTTCTGCAGAGGCTTCTTTTTAGCTACATTCATATTACAGGCCTCCTTGCTCAGTTTCAAGTTTTTCTTCAGATCTGATCTTTAATATAAACAAACCCATGTCCTGAAGCAACCTGTATGCACACACCCTAATTAATAACACCACTTGAATGAACCACTTGCATCAAGAAGAAACTAACCAGCAAAATATGACTTCAGCTGACTTGAGCTAATCCGCTGCTGCCACACTGAATGATGATGTATGTGCAGCAAGAGCAAAAAAGTCCAAGAAACATGAATTCCGATTTGGTCATGTCACATTGAGGTCGCATGGCCATAATCAGACATGTAGCCGATCTGGGCGTAAATGAGTTATAATCATGTTATGAGCCTCATTGCTAAATTCTGATTTTTTCCTGAGATCTGATCTTTCTAACTTGTAAGTTTACATTCATGTAGCTAAGTGACTCAAATCTGCCATTGTGAGTAAATCAGTGTCCTAAAACAACCTGCATGCACACACTAATCAATAACATCATGTGATGTATAACAAAAATAACAGCATGACGACACATGCAGTGAAAACAACAACAAATTCCAATCAAACCACTCTCTTTTTCACCGCAGGGCACTTCCACATGAACACGATTTGACACAGAAGGTTTCAAAACTGGGCTACGCAGGTTTTTTTCCCAGCAT
This sequence comes from Pygocentrus nattereri, assembly GCF_015220715.1. NCBI lineage: Eukaryota > Metazoa > Chordata > Actinopteri > Characiformes > Serrasalmidae > Pygocentrus > Pygocentrus nattereri. Next base: position 25,015,964 of record NC_051211.1, read on the forward strand.
GGTTAGCTAACTGTGTTCAGAGCCACAGAATTGTTTATGCCAGTATAGTACTTTTTTCAAACCTGAAAACAATCAAATGTGTTCAGATCACTCACATGCATGCCAAATGAATGAAAGCAGTGCATAATATTAAATCCACTATTCAATAAACATCAAAACGTCAGTCTCGCACCTATTTTGCATTTTCTATGGTGCTCTGAGATGCATCCTGCTGGGCTTGTGCAGTTAGCCAGCTACAGAGGATAAAGCTGTTGTTGGAAAGACCGACAGAATCGAAGGTGTGTTGTGGTGCATGCCATGTGTATAGCTATTCACCAGTTAATAGCCAATCTTTTGTTGTCTTCAGTATTTCTTGGTTCTGATTAAATGGCACAATAGATGGAAAAAGAAACTAACTGGTTTCACAAGTCTGTACCTTGTGGAACAGCACAGTACAGCCCTGAGAACCATTTGGCTCGACAGTTTTAGAGAAGCCACTGAAGGCCACGAATCAGATACATATCTGATCAAGGAGCACATATGAAAATTACTTGGATCTGATTTGAAACTAACAGATTTGGGCCTCCACAAAGCTTTCATTTTTATTTAGTTTTTTTGTCAAAATAAAGAAAAAAAAAAAAACAGATTTGTAACATTTTAGTCTAGCAATGTGAATGTTGCCTTAAATAAAAGCAGCAGGAAAAGCATGGTTTTCGTTCTTACCTTCTCACCACTGGAGTAGAAGAAGTACCGTAGTCTAACTATGTTACAGTGGTCCAGTTTCCTCATGATCTGTAGCTCTCGATTCTAAAAACACAGACAGGTAAGGGAAAGGTTACCATACACAATGATCTCTCACTTGGATGCTCTTTCAGTGAAATTAAATTTCAACAGGTGCAATGAAGCTAAAACTATGACAAAATGTGTGCAAGTGTATGTGTTCATTTTAACACACCTTAAACCTTTTATCTTGAAGAACTTTTTTGATGGCCACCAACTCCTGGGTGTCAATGAGGCGTGCTTGATAAACCACACCGAACGAGCCATTGCCGATCACCTTGATGTCTGTATAGGACACCTCTTGTGGACGGTCTGGACCTTGACCAGGGGTGGCGACCACTGTCGTCACCTCACCTCCAGCTCCTTAAAAGTATTTATGCATGTAAGTTTGCATTACATATGCATATACACACACACACACACACACACACACACACACACACACACAGATAGATAGATAAAAATAAATTGAGTAAAGGACTGCTACAGTGCTCATCTATGACTTCCCCCTTTCTCCTTATAACAACCAACAAGATCCCAAAAAGAGTGGTACACATCTCAGTTACAGAGAGATCACAGTACTTTTGCACATCTATAGGAAAACGAGTCATTCACTTAAATACAAAAACTAGTAGTATAATCCCCCCACATGTAGCCCTTTGACTAAGTACTAGACAAACCCATTTCACTTAATTTTAATACTACATATACTCAGCAGCAGTAGCTGAATCTACGTGGACCTTTCACTTCAAAAGCTAGTACTAAAATAAACCGTTGCCACATTACTAGTTTACTGCCATCAAGAACAATCAGGTCTACCTCCAACATCCATGCGTATGGGGTGCAGATTTAGTGGTGGTCTACATAACTAAGCTGATATTTTATACCACCGAGTCTCGACTGAGCACTATAAACCGCTGCAAGCAAAACAGTGATATTGCTTTACAGCTCATCAAGTTCCGCTGGTCAAGCACACCTATAATGTACTTTATATAAAACGTCTTTCAAGCCAGGCACTCTTAACTGTGGCTGGCAGGCCAGTTTTGGCAAGCTAGGTTAGCTAATCTATTTAGCACTGGTACGGATCAGAAAACACAGGTTAACTAACTAACCTAGCTAAGCTAGATAGCCAAGTTAATATGTTAGACTATAATCGGTAGTTTGCCCTCACCTCATCAAACAACAGAGATTATGGGAACTGGTCAGCCAACGAGCTGGCTGGCTAACTGATGTGACCTACACACACTCTGAAACAATACCTAACGATAGCTGTGTGTCAAAAGTGAGATCCTTTGCAATTTTAAGCTGTTCGTAACTTAGCTAGTAAGCTATGCTAGCTAGCTAGCTCACTATAATGCAAAGATAATGCCGACAAGCTAACCTAGCTAAGCTACCACCTATTAGCCTGGCAACAATGAAACCATAACACCTAACTATTTGACTTCATACACTCTAGGAAACGTTTGCCAAGTCCAACAATAATTATGCCAATGCCGTCTCCAAGCATGAAAAATGGGGAAAATAACGGAAACAATAACTAGTTATCCAAGTTACCTAACTTGTCTGGGCAAAGCTTTAGCTGTGAACAAGTTCACTAGCCAAAGTTAGCTTACCGACCGAGGTAACAAACAAGCCGTTGTGCCGAAAAAGTGACTGGGTGCTGCATTAATGTAAGCATTAGCTCCTGTCGGGTTTAAAACGACCGTTTACCTGCTTATTAAGGGCCAAAAGAACCGTTTGAATACTCACTCCCCAACTTCAGATTAGACGAGCTTCCCCCCGAGGCCTGAGAGACCCCGGACTTTCCCGTGTTACTCCCCACGACAGCGGCTGATCCCGCGGATGATGAAGCGGCGCCGGGAGGGTCAGCAAACGAGCTCGTCCTGGGCCGCCCGCTGCCGCTCATATCTGTTTAAAAGCTTGTGGTGGGGCAGGAGATTACGGCTCAGCGGAGTTTTCACTGACAAAGGCGAGACAGTGGCTTACCGTGACTTAAATAACGAGCTAAAAAAGAAAAGGATTCAAGAATTTTGCCACCCTCCAGCCGCGGCTCCCTCCGGTCACTTGGACTGTCAAATCACGATGCCACCTGGGAAATGAAGTTCTGGCTGGCTGCGCCTTGGGAAGCCTTGACGGGACACAGGACTCAAAACAACTACGAGGGTTGAAGTAGGCGCATCAGAGCCGGAGATGGCGCTCCGCTCACGGGCAAAAGAAAGGCCGGATTTCATCCGCCCAGCACTTTAAAGCCCTCTCAGAGGATGTTTCACTGCTCTTAGAAAATTTTACATCTCTGTTTTTTAAATCTCACTGTAGTTCCTCAGTATGCTCATACTGCAAATTGTTTTAGGCTATAGGCTGAAATGTCATTTTTTTCGGAAAGAAGTCATCAGATTTTTACACATACAGGCAATAGCATGTTCGCGAGAATTCTGGGATGTGTAGTTCCTTAATTAAACCGAACCTTCTTAAGTCTTCTAGCTCATAGTTAGTTGATAGGCTCTACTCTTGTTTACAACAACAACAACAACAACAACAATAATAATAACTACAGTGAACTAAATAAAGATTATATGGTCACAGTGTTGTGACATCTTGGCATTTCAGATGCTAGCAATCCTTTCGAGTGCATTAAACACTAATATATATGAGGAAAGACTATTACTGTAGGGGTAAAAGAGCTGGAGCTATGGCTGGCACCCCTTTCATGCATTCAATGTAATGCATTCAATAATGTAGTATGTGTATTATGTAAATATCTGGTCTTGGATGTTAGATTGGAAGGAGGAAGAGCTTAATGAATGGTCCTCTGTTACTTATTCAGTACGTCCAACTCCAGGTGTGTTACAGCACGGAAATTACTGAACTGTGCTGGACTGCGTCGCTGGAGAACCCCTGGTTTGCAAATTTCTGTCTCCCTTCTCTTTACTATGACAGGGTTTTCAGCCTCCTACACCACTTCACCTCCTCTTTGTTCTTCACATTGTAAAAATTATATCTTGGCATTGGGAGCTTATAGAAAAGAAAAAAAAAACATTAAATAGATTTCTGGGTTCACAATGTGTACAACACAAATATAGTCATTTTTACTATCCAAAACCAGCAGTGAACCTACATGTATCTTCCACGTTTTTTAAGTAATTAAAGTAACAAATTAATGCTAATAGTCGAATATTATTCTCTGATAAAAACTAATAAAATAAATCTGAGAAAAATAACATTTTCCTTAGGTAATGGTTTGCCTCACGACACCCTGCAGGTACCTCTTGCCATGAATGGATTTTTAAAAAATATGTTTTAGGCTAAAATCGTATCTCAAAACTATCATAAAACAATGACTAATGCATCCAGGCCTTTATATGAATGGACTATTTCTCTTTTCACTGGGGGAAAGTACAGTACTCATGGCCGTATTTAACAATCAGATGAAATAGTTTCCATTTATTTATTAAGCCCTCATTGGTCAGCCGGCTCCATATGTCTCAAATTTATTGTCTGTAAATAATGGCTTTTATCTCACTCATTCAAATGACTTGTCTTGTACTCCAGGTACTGTGTGATTTTACAGTTTGGAAAAAACTTAAATGCATCACTTCAGTGATTTGCAAAGTAACACAGACTCTCTTAGTCATTTTAAACCTTTAATTTACAGTCACTTTTACTAGTCACATACAGTTTATAACTGTTTTTAAACTTCTTATTAAGTTTACTATTATATTATTTTTTCTTTTTAGTTCAGCATCATTTTGTATACTTATTTTATCTGCATGTACCTCCCCTCAATGAATGGATTTTAACAAATAAAATGTTTTAGGCCAAAATTTCAACTGGTAGCCATCATAAAACAATACCTAGGGCTGTGTATTCATAACCATTTCATGTAATTACTTTCTGTGAGGGACCTGGTTGCAACTAGCAAATTAAAACCATGACTGGTCAGTGGGCCAGACATCTTTGTAGAGTTTTCTACAGCCATATGCAAAAGTTTGGACACCCCTGATCAAATGACATAATTTGTTGAAGTGAAAATAAGTTAAAACACTTCTGCACACTTTAATGAATTTAACATGTAGAGGACATGTTAACTTACTTTCACTTAATTTGTAATTTGAGGGCGTTCAAACCTTTTCAAATGATTGTAGTCTAAAATAATAAAGTAAAAACAAACCACTGTTTGATGAACAAGACAACAACAAAACGTTGTGTTAGGTCTTTAATATTTTCAATATTCTTTTGTTTAGAAATATTGCACATGGCCAACATGCCTGCTCATGAGCTCACGCTCATCTTTCTCATTCAAAAATTCCTTCTCCAGTCCAAAGTAAGGACAGTTTTTATTGGGTACACAATCAGAAGGTGTAACACGCATACATGTGCAGGTATACGTGTGTGTGTGTAAGCGTTGCTCTGTTGCTGGGGAAAGGAACGAAATTAATGGATGAATGAAGTGCCAAAAAGTCAAGTTAACACCAAGTTATGTGGCTTCATATGCTTGAGTATTCCCGTATCTCCACAATAATAACCTGCTTACAGACATATGATAACAGTCTTCTAGTATAGGATGGTATTTGCATGGGGGCAAGTCTGGTCTGCCAAGGTGCATATTAAGTATCAGCATATACGCTCACACACACACACGCTCTCACACAAACACACACACACACACACACACACACACACACACGCACACACACACACGCACACAAAACACCTGTATACGGACATATAGAAATATATATATATGTATATTTATATAGTCACACATTCAAGTGAAGACTGAGAAGTATCGATATACTCATTACTCCTTCTCTCAGCAAAACAAGACGCAAAAAAAGTGCTAGGTTAATTTTTAGCTTGTTGTTTGTTCTGTTTGGACTACTTCCTCAACACTCATTTATGAATGTTATGATAATTCTCATATTAACTCTTTTTCAATATATATATCATATTGTGACAGCTTTGTCAGCCTGTACAGTGAATATCTATGGCACAAACCGGTCACTCATCTAAACCAAAGGAATTTTCCCCATCCACACTGTCGTATTGCACCAATGAAAGAAGTAAAGTGGCAGAAGAAGGGAGAGAAGATCCTGAGAAATGCCACCTCAGCACTGGTCTCAGATCAGCGTTCCCTTATGTAATCCTGATTCAAAATTATCCAGACTACAGAGCTCATTCTGACTCTGGACCAGTGCTTTACAGGCGCTTTCCAACAACACTTCAGATAAAAAGCTTGAGAAGAAAGAAAAAAAAAAACAATAAAAAGAGGAAAAGTAAAAGAAGGTCTATTTTCTTTTTTTTAGGGTAACGCCTATGAAAAGGAAGGGAAGGAATCAAAATGAAATGGAACAAAGTTGTTGGTTAGTTTTTAAATATCTCTAAAAGCAAATACTTTCCTGATTTAAATCGCGGTCCAGGACCACATATTGTGCAAACACCTGATTAAAACATCTCAAAAAAGGGGAGAAAAAAGCAAAGAGCCTCGTGCCCCCGAGCCGTCACGGTTATGTACAGTGATAGGTGAAGGGGCGCTGGGGGAGGGAAGGCCTAAGATGGAGGCCTGAGAAGAGGAGCTTCAGCTAAGAGGCTAAAACAGAGAAAGTCATTTTTTTCTTCTTTTTTTGCCCCAACATTTGGATAGCTTGATTAGTCCATGCTGGAAATGTCACCAAAGTAAGAAGAAGATAGGAGCAAGCTTTTACGGAAAAAATATATCAGTCAGTTCCACCAGTACGACACAACAACTACAAGTGACAAAGCATAACTATGAGTTGATTCAAGGAGCGTAGTGTCTCTTTTTTTTTTCTTGGTTCCATTTGAGAAGAAGGACACTACACTCTTGGTTTGTGTGTGCTGTGCTGTTGTTGTTGTTGTTTGTTGTTTGCCCAGTTTTGGCGCTCACTGAAACCTCTGGTTTTCTGCTTGGCTGCAAGAGATTGAGTTTTGGGTTTGTTGCTTTTGGAAAGTTTGGTTGTAAGCCTGCATCCAAGAATGGGTATTAGCTGAAGCAAGTGGGTGTGGGTAATGGGTGTGTCCCATTCGCATGAAGACCCTCCTCCTCTCTAGCTATTGCTTTCTGTCTCAGTCTCTCAAAAAATGAAAGTGCAAGCGCTTTCGTCCTGCCATTTCCCTCCAAACAGTCTCGTTTCTATACCAGGCAAGGAAACATTGTGCAGACAGGCTAGTCGGGTGCTGCCTGGAGTGCAGCATTGAAGGGCTGTGAAACTCAGATAGGAAGTGAAGTCGCGTTGCGGTGGTGAACCAAAGACTATCCGGCATTGAGAGGCACATACAAACAGGTGCCACCAGATGCTTAATGGAAAAGGTTCTTGTGCCAGTTGTTTTTATTTTGTATACTTGCATAAAATATAGGTGTGTTGGTGAGTGTGTCTAACTGTCACCTTGCCACAGAGAGATTGGGTCCAACAACAGGAAAATAACAAAGTGAACCAAATGGAACGAAATCCACACAGTTGGTTAGAAATGCAACAAAATCCACATAAGTGCTCTATATTGTTGCTGAAGTTTGTTAAACTCGCCTACTACACCCATTCCACATCCCGTTTCCGTTCTGTCTGTCTTCACCCATCATTCCTCATCTCAGCTCCTGCGATTCACTCATTCCACTTTTAGACTCTCTGCCCTTTTCGTCCAGTTCTGCTCCACCTTCCTCCCTGGCTGCAGGATTGGAAGGTCCAGGGGCAGAGGCAGAGTCTGTTCCCCCGGTAACTCCTCCTGGCCCCGTGGCCTCTGAACTGCCAGGCGTGGCTGTCTGCATGATCTTCTGCCTCACTTCACGAATCTTTAGCTGCAGACACACTTTGGTGGGGAAAGTGTCAGAGTAGCGTGCCTGGAAAGCAGCCGTGGCCTGGGCTAAGACACAGGAGAAGAAGGGAGAAGAAATGCTGAAACATAAGCCAGCAGGTTTCAAAAGTTAAGATAATTAAAGTAGAGAGGAATAATAAAGCAGTGAGAAAAAATGTAAGCAGGGTAAATGGAGGCCAAAATCCTTTTAAATGTGTGACAGACTACGAGAGACTCAGATTTGAATTTGGACCCAGCCTTGAAAAATATTTGAGAAATGATGTTCAAACGTGGCCAATATTTTTGTTCAAACTCTAATTTATGAGGTAGGGTTAGGGTTAGGGTTATATATCCCTAGCCTAGACAGAAATCAGCTGTGAATGTTTACCTGAGGGGAAGAAGGACCCGTGCTCCTGAAAGAGCTGCATGACGAGGGCCCGTCTTTGATCTAGAGTGCGACGCAGAGAGGAATATGGCACGCGGTCCAGTTCCCCTAAAATATCCTCTGTCTCTCCTGCTGGGAGAGGAGATGGGGCTGTTAGTAAAAGCTGTATCTGTGTCGATCTGAATTTAAAGCATAAGAAGTGTGTTTGTGTATAGATGTGCTTTTTTGCATAAGTGTGGGTGTGGATTGCATGTGATATCTCAATGTTGATCAATTTAAGCTTTAATGCTGAATGCCTGTCTGTTCTCATCCACATCCGTCAACACCAAGTCTATAAATACATACTTTGCATGGTAGAATGGCTAAGGAAGCTTATTACACAAATACATGGGTGGGAGGTACAGAGGATGAGCAAAATGTTAAACTACTGTATTTTAGACACGTCCTTCCTTTAAGATGATAGATTTACGAACATACCAGTGTTCACAAAGTTACTTTATGCAAGTCTCTGTGTTTTTAGTGGGGGACTTTAGTTATTTCTCAAATTATAGGTAGCAATTATATGTTATTATATGTTTTATTCAGAATGAACTGCAATGCACATTGTATAGGCTACAGCCATGTATGTCCAGTTGCAGCGTTTAAAGTGAAATAGCCCTGGTTGTATAATTATTAGTACTTATTATAATTTTTATGACTAATATTGTGCATGTGATTTAAATGCAAGTATGTTCTATAAATTAAGCTCCAGGTTTTTTTTTTCTTAAAAAGACCAGTGCATCCATTTTTTCCGAATTAAGGCTTGAATGGTGAATATAGGGTGTCAGACTGCGAGTTCATAAGCCCTGTGTTATTAGGCTAAATTTCCCATCCTAAAACACTTTAAGACAACAATAAATAATGTAAGATATAACTAAAATTCAGTTGCTGCAATCTGAAAATTGCACTGCTATAGGGGTGTCATTTTGACCTTTCTATGGACCTTTACTGCAGCCTTCGGTGAAGACCACAAAGACCAAATTACCCATTCCCCAAAATTCCACAAGATGCAGGTGAGGACCAATCAGAGTGAAAGGTATTGTTTACAGCTATCCGACCAACTTTGTGGCTATGACGACATTCAGATGTGAGTAAAAATGCCTTTGTTTATTCATTTTGCTTGCATTTACATTTATTAATCAATTTAAATGTCAATAAGCTGCATTATGCTTGAACTCACTGTACATAAGCAAATAATCTTTTCAAACTAACAAATCTGATCGATATGATAGATAGAGCTTTCACGTTCTTGATGTTGTTTATGTCAACATAGTGTGGACTTTGATGAGGACTCAAGGGCTTAGGGTGGCATTTGGGACTGGACTCCATTTGCGAGTCAGTTAAGGCCAAGCCCAAGCAGAGTTCTGAGTCAGTCAACATGCAACACGTAACATGCAAAGAGTGTCTTGAGTTTCTAACAGGAGTCCCTTTCTCTGTCAGGGAAACATGATAATATCTCCAGGTCATTCATATTTAATGACTAAAATTTTCTGCAGTGATAAAGCATTAATACACCCTTGTTCTAAATGACCAGGAAAGCTTGGTTTAGCAAAAAATACATTTTAACCACGAGTTCTATGTGCAATGTGGAGAAGAGACACAATGAGCATCTGCATGACAAAGCTGATGAAACAGCTTAATTTATCATTATCCACATTTATATTTAAATGTAAGAAATTTACAATACTGGCAACAGTATTGGATTTGAAAAATGTAGGCAGAGAAATATCAATGCTGGCGTAAGCCCAGAATTTCAGCCCAGACTGTCCTCATATATGACACTGCCTTTCATGCAAAATAAATAAAAGCACAAGCTTAACAAAGATTTATGCATCATAATGAACTGAAGCTAAATAATGAAGCAGGCTGTGTAGGAGACCGAGAGATTTATTACGCTCAATAGAGATCTTATTAAGTGTTTCGATTTGAGTCTGTGAAGTGAGCTATTTTTAGCACAGATTCTGTACATGCTTGTTCTGCACTGTTCATATGTGTGCTGTACACACTGCTTATGTGACCACTTTTACATAAGCATTTCTTTCATTTTGTTAGTTTATGCCTGCAACAACCCTGCAGGTTAATCATAGTTTTTCATGGGCTACAGTATTTCCTTTTTAAGAAACTTCCAACAGAGTAATGTCCGAGACACACCCATTACAAAAACGCCACACCTACAATACGGGATGATACATATGAAAAACTACAAAATCGAAATATATACCATTGCTTTACACCTCCTCTCAGCCAGAGATACAGCATAGTGTATAATGTCATTGATATAGGAGCTGAAAACAAAACGCTAGCCTGTTTCACATTATCAGGTGCTTAAGAAGAGCTTAAGACCAATATACAAACATACAAAAAACTATAGTCATATGCAAGTGAAAATAAGGTAGCACATCCTCTACAAGAAAACAAACTTACATATGGCATTTTCTGCACATTTTCGTGTACAATTTCTATTTATTTGTTTAACATAATTTTTTGTTTTTTTAAAAAGCATAAAATCTAAAATATGTCACTGCCTTTGCACAGGCCACATTTTATCTTTTGGCTTATTCCAATATGTTAAATTCAGCAAATAAACAGTTATTATACATTAAAATGTGCAAAAGTGTGGAGGGGATGTATACTTACTTTCACTTAGGAAATCAACAACATTTATTTTGACCACAAAAAATTCTGTTACATTGCTCTTCAAGTAGGAAATCAGTTGAGATGCAAGGATGAGAGCTCAACATAATTTGTGGATATTATGTAACTAATGAGAGAGAAAAAAAGAGAGTTCACACCAGTTCTGTCGAAGGTGAATATGTCTCCCTCGCACTTGGCAGCACTTTTGGGTGTGTTGGGTTCTGAGCTGCAGCTGGACAAACGACGGCTTTTCCTCCTCGGAGAGCTGGGGTCATCAACAGAGTCCAGATCTGACAGAGAAGGAGAGTGAGCAAGAGAAACAGGACATTCTGTAAATTCCAGTTTTTCCTAATATTTAATTCAATTCAAAATGTACACATACATCACTTTCAACAACTAGCATTGTCATAAAGCAACTATGCAGAAAATGTGCATCCAAGCCCCAATGGCAAAGAAAAACTACCTAATATATGTACAACTGTATAACTTGACAGGCCTTTGTTTATTGCTGCTGGAACCCTGAAATCTATTTATCCATCAATCAAGAATCAACAGGGAAGAAAAACAGGTGGCATTAGCAGGTAGGAAGAAGAGCATGACAAAGACTGGAATAGAACAATGCAGTCCTGAAAGGATTCTCCCATGAACTGGCCAAAGAAGCAATACAGTTCCAAAAGAAGCCACCCCCACTGTGCTCGCACCTGAAGATCTGCGCTCTTTGCACATTCTAACACAGAACCACACTAAGAGCTGACCCAAAATCCCAGATCACTCTGCTCCTCTCACTGCTCATCTGCTGCTCTTCCTTCAACTTCAACACACACACACACACACACACACACACACACACACACACACACACACACACACACCTGTGGAGTTCCTCCTCTTCTTGCGGTAGCTGCCTAGTATGGCTCTAGGGGAAGTGGCCAGACTCTGCAGGTTGGGTGAAGGCAGCACATCCTCTGGCTTAAACTCTGGCAGCTCTGCTAGACGCTCCTCAAAATATGTGCCTGATAACACTCTTTACAGAAAGACAGAGAATTAAGAAGTGTTTCAGATCTGAAAACATTCCAAATACACAAAACACTGAGACACAAAACTGTTTTCTATAAATATGTGGTAACACTTCAGAATTAATGGGAAATTGTAAGTGCTGTTATTAAGCCAGCAGCTGTTAATTACCTGGCTGCTCATGACTACTTTATTAAGTTACAACTAGGGTGAATTAATAATTTTCATGAGCAGATTTATTTGTGTATTATACATCACAAGACTTTATCAATATATATTACACTTTACTTTTGTTTGATTACTGCGGTCCACCAAAATACACAAAGTATAAAAAAGCTTTCATTTTATACAGCCCACTCAAAATACTGTGCAAAAGTCTTAAGCCTTAATTATATGGAAAGTCTTCATTTATATGGGGAGTAAGCATTTGTTTATTAAAAAACACAAAGCTTACAAATAAACAGTTAACCAATACACTGTGATTTTATGTGAGTGAGTGAGTTAGATGAACCCTTTCCAAATCTCTCTACTTGAGCAAATCCATACTGGAGTACACCAAGAAGCCAGGAACCTAACTTCTGTTTTTTATCTATATTTTTGTAATCAAGATAGAAACAGTTTTAAAAAAAAGTCTTGTTACATTAACTGTATTTTTGGTTAACTGTGTTTATTCTAATGTTATACAGGATTTTTACCACAAAACACACTTTCTGCCAAGAAAATTAGTTTTTCTTGGTTGCCTAAGACTTCTGTACAGCACCACAGACAATCTTAAATTAATGTTGATTAACTGTCAAATTAATTAATTTTAAATACAATGTGGTTGAGCCACAACAACATATTACTTGTGAACAGCTTCTACATATTATTAAAATTACTATGCCATATATATATATATGTATGTATGTATGTATGTATGTGTGTGTGTGTGTATGTTAGGAATATGTAGCTTTGATTAACTGATTAACTGTCACTCACTTGTCCACAGGGTCTGTAGTGCTCTTGAGTGGGGGTGGCCGGAACTTGGTCTTCTTGGTTACAGTATCACTTTGTGGTGGTGGTGGAGGTGGATCCAACCCAGATGCATCCCTCTGATCAGCCTAAGAGTGAGAGAGAGAGAGAGAGAGAGAGAGAGTGAGAGAGAGTAGAGAAACAAAGAAAGAAAAGAACAGGAGTGAGCAGGGGTTGGCTATATGATATATTATGTTTTCAGCCTTCATCGTGGGTGTCGTCAGTGCTTTAGGAACACTGAACAACTGCAGGTATCATAGAAAAGAAAGATTAACTCAACTATTTCCTAAACGGATGAAACTAATAACTGAAAAGTAGTATTCAAAGAGAAAATTTGGTGAATGCTATGTCTTCTGAGGATGTAACTGAATTTTCTACTACTATCATATCTTCATCAGTATAATGTTCATTTTGCAACTGAGGCCTAAACATCAAGCCAGACCTTCTTTCTGAGTCTGTGCCTGTGTTGTTAATATGTAAAGATGTATGACGTATGCAAAATCTAACTGGACACCTTATTAAAGTTTTAAAATGTATCATTCACTCTCCAATGTCCATATATGAAAACTAAGCTGCAAAAAAAGTTTTGAATTAATTGTTTCTATCTGTCATGTCATGAAAACAAACTCATTTAGACATATCCACAAACTACAGCAGTTTAGTCCTGCCCATTCATGTTGAATGAGGCATAGTATAGGGAGGACATCATAACAAAACTCAGTTCTCAAATATCAGTCTTAAAGGCACAGTAACAGAACAGGCTGTTTAAGGAATAAAGATATTATAAGTGTACCAAAAACTAAAGTACAAGAAATATATAGGATATAGCTTACAGTATGCTAATCCTATTTTCTTTAAACTGTTGGGGGATCTATTACTCACAGATTATCTCAGTTTACACACACACACAAAAAAATGTAAAAATATATCCTATTAGTAAATGAGAATTCAGGTAAATATCATCAGAGCCAGTATATCCCAGGGAAGGATATCTGCATATCGTGCTGTCTGTGTATTTCTTGCGTTGTCATGGCCAAATTTATTCTGAAGGCCAGAAAGACAGAATGTTTGCTGAGTGCCACTGCAAAAAATTCTGTGCATAATCCATCAACTAGAAATACAAGAACATAGAATTTCTCAAAATTGGATACAGACTGACTGCTGGGATAGGCTCCAGCCCTGCCCCGCGACCCTGAGGGAGAAGCAGCTTAGAAAATGTGTGCGTGTGCGTGTTTGTGGATACAGACTGTCTGGAGCATTATACATTTTTACTGTAGAAATCTGGTGTTTTTTTTCTATTAATTTTATCTATAAATTTAGAGTTGTTTAGATTTTTTATGAACTCATTTGCATTTAATGGGAGCGTAAAGCTAAAATTGCGTTGTGTGCATTACTAAAGGACATGCCATCATATACAGAGCACACAGAGCCATATCAGACATTTAGCTCATGATAAAATCGTTTATGCCTGCAAATTTGAGAGGATCTGCATTGACTTATGCATGGCTCCAATTTACAGCACTCATTAAATTGACACTTGCTTTTGGTTTTACATTTGATGTTTGGTCCCTTGTGTACTAGTTGTTACATAATAATAGTGCTGAACTATGATCAGCTCTCTCCAGTCCATTCAAATGCCTTTATTAAGATATGGAAAAACAACATTTTATTTTAGACTAACTCTATGATTTATTCAGTACAATATTCTATTATATACATCATAGTGAGTCATCACACTTGTTATATTACAAATAACACAATTTGAATGTCCCCGCGACCCTGACGGAGAAGCGGCTTGGAAAATGGATGGATGGATGGATGGATGGACAATTCGAATGTGTTTTAATTAAATGGTTGGGTTAGGTTAGAATTGGGTATGGTCCTATTGTATTTTGGAATACAATTTAAAAAAACAACACTATACACTTCAGAATTTAGGCTTTTGTATTGTTCCTATAAAATAAAAAAATCAGCTCACCTCTCTGCCATGTTCCTCCTTGCAGTCGTTTTCAGTAAGCTGGCCCTTGGAGGCTCCCTCTGTTCCTCTCTCTCTTCCTGCTCGTTCTAATTGAGAAGAACCCCCACCTCTACCCTCTACATCACTCTCACGCTCCATCCTGCTCTCTTTTTTTCCTTCTTTCTCTTCCCCATGTAGACCTGAGGGGACGTGCTTCATTTGACTTTTGACCTTCTGAGAAACCATGGGTAATTTGGAGGCTCCTGGTCCATTTCCTATAAGGGGCATTTAGAAAATAATGTAATAGTAATTATGCATTAAGATCTGCAGCAGTGAGTTATCTGTGAGCATGTGTTCACTTTTTTCACTTAGAAAATCATCACAAAGATGTAATTTGACCAGAGGAACTTAAACTTTTGTTTACAACTGCACATAATAAGAACAGTTTATATTGCATAGTTGCACTGTAAAACACAGAGTAATAAAACTAAAAAATCTGTTAGAAAAATAAAAAAAACTGCATTTATTTTCAAATGTATTTACTTTGTGAGGTGCCTAGGTTCTCTTTGCAGTTATACCCAATTCTTTTCTGAGTCAAGTACTCAGGAAGCAGGAATATCAGTCTTACAAATAATTGTAAAAGTACTCAGTCAAAATAATTAGTCAAATATATAGCACCAGATTGTGTGTGTATGTACAGTGTGCATCAACATGTTGCTGCAGATCCACCTACTATTTACCTGTATATGAATGCAAGGTTGGACTAGTGGGCCGCAACGATTCTGCCACACCACTAGGTGGCACCTGACTAGCTGTGTTGGGCAGCGCTGCTTCTCTCGGTGTTTCTGTTTCTTTCTGTTCCACCTTCATAGGAACGTGTTCCAGCTTTGACTGTGACTCTGTGTGAGTCTGAGGCTGTGAATGCACGGCTGATGGTATGGATATCTTCATACGAGGTGATGGGCATGTAGGAGCTGATGTGGAACTGGCCACACTTTGTGGCACGGTAGTCATGGAAACCACTCCTGCCCCCAGCGTGACACTGGGGGCAGGGTAAATGGTGGTCACTAGTTGGCGGGTGGGCCCTGAGGCTGAGGCAGGCTGTGATGGACAGCTGGGGTGTGGAACTGGAGCCAGAAGCGGAGGCTGACCTAAGGGAGAGATCAGCTGGTGAAGACCTCAGGCATATAACTAAATATTATTACAAAGAAAAAACAATTTTTTTGTTTTATAAATGCATAAAGCATTCCTCCTGTGTCAAACCTTCCGTGTCAAACAGAATCCCCAGGACAGTGACATGTTTAAATAAAGCTTGCAACACAGAAGATTCAGCTGTATGTGAAATTTGATCACCCCCAGTCAAACTACATGTTCTGTTGATTTTCTATATAATAATAAGTTAACACATCCTCCACAGGGAAGAAACTTAAATATGGCACTTCTTATGCAATTAAATAATTATGCATTACGATGTTCATAAGTATGTTGTCTGTATAGGATGTGTACTCACTTTCACTTAGAAAATGAACAAAACATAATTTGACCAGTGGCGCCCAAACTTGTGCAAAAAACCACAGTCTGCTGTTATACTAATTGCTGAAAAGGCAATACCCATTGTAAAGAAATACCCAAGTCTTACACAGAATTATTTTGTGTATTCCCTGGTTTCTTACAAAATATTCACCTTAACACTAAAAATAAACTTAAACCTAAAATTGAAATTTAATAAAATTAAACTGATAATACACACTAACTAAAGTAAAATGAAAATAAAAAATTAAAAACTAAATACAAATGAAAACTTACTAAACTACGATAACTGTGCTGTATGTCGGTGTACTACAGCTGCAGTCGAAAACACTGGAAAAAAGGCGATAATATTTAAAAATATAAGTGAAATTTTACTGTCAGTGTGCTGTTTATTATAGAAGAATGTTCCTTAACGCTCTAAAATATTAATACCATAAATATGGTCATTTCTACAGATTTCAATACACTATAGGCAGTACTATGGCAGTGGACTTCTATTGTTTTGTTGCACCAAAGAACAAAAAAATGTTTTCACCCAGATAGGGCCTTGAATGTTGACAGCAGAAAAGAGAAAGGAACCAAAGAAAGTGCACTAGTCAACAGCTATCGATTAGCTGCAGTCCTACGACATACACTTCTGTCAATCATTCCACTCACCTGTCACTATTGGATGCACTAATGTGTGACCAGCAGGAGCAATGGCAGTGAAGCCAAGAGTTGCCATGGGAGACGGTAAAAATGCTGGTCCTGGAGGGGCAGGGGCTTGTTGTGGGGAGGATACAGCTGTTGTGGAGCCCAGTGGCAAAGGAGCAGTGATACCAGGGGTTGACTGAACATAAGTAATCCTGATAGGAATATTTACAATAGAAAATTAGTTATAGCTGAAACTGCAAGTGTGTTGCAACCTTGATTAACAGCTGATTAATGGCCTCATCTCGCAGCAACACCAATCGTGACAACTTTCACTTTGGGAACAGACAATATTTCAAACACAAAGTTAGCTTTTTCACTGTGGTGCACTTCAAAGACTACTGTGCTGTCACTCAAACATATGCTGCTACTTATGTTGGCACAACAACATCAACTGGATTGTACTACATTCTGTTTTATGCCAGAATGTGATTGCTTTGGTTCCAGAAATACTGAGAGCTGGATTCAGGTCTTCAAAAGAAACCAGAGTTGCTGGCAGTTTTGGGAGTCCTAAATACAAGTGACACACATACAACATTTATATATAATGCTTTCATCCAAAATGTACCATTCGGTTTAGGGATGCAGTGAGAACATTTTTTCCAGTCTGAGTACAAGTACATTTTTAGGGCCCCTACCAATTCCAATACCTTTGGGAGTAACCTATTTAGAATTAAGCAGTCGTTAATGCAAATCAGAGCACTAGCTAGCTATACTGCACCAGTTATCTTGCATCGAGTAGTGTTGCTGCAGAGAAGAGCACGTTTTATTTCACGTCAGAAAAACGCTTCTGTACAGCTGTAAGTAAAGTGCATTTAATAGTTTTGATCTCTTTCAACAACAGTGATTGTAACACATCAGTAATCACATCTGAGGCCAAATCTGAGGAGCTCATGTTTTATGTTGGCTGGTTGAGTCACGGTCGAATGTCCTCTAAAACCAGGCATGGACAGCGCGATTTTAGAAATCTTGTTCTTTGGTGATTCACAATATAAGTTTAAAGAGTCCACCGTGTGCAGACAAAGTCCATGATTTATATACTAAGACTGAAATGTAACCTCTACAGACAGTTCGGTCTATGAACAATTTGAAATAAATATTTTTCTTTTAATATAACATGCTGCATGAACAAGTACTGAGCAAACATGCTGAGAAACTGAACTACAGTTGCTTTGTAAATTAGTAAAACCAGGTGGTGATGGTAAAAAGATTTTGAAAGTTTTATAACATTTTTAAAACTTAACATATTAAAGTTTAGACCTTGCAATTCACTTCAGCAAACAAATTCAGCATATATGGATGTTAGTAATGTTAGCAACTTGATGACTTTTTGCACCTTTGTTTTGCAACCTTACGTGTCCACCCATACTGTAACTGATAGCTTTGTGTCGGACTGCCTCGGCATCACTAACTCTTCTTTGTGTGAGCAGACCCTTGTAGAGTGCCAGCTTGTGGTGTTTGTTCATTAGCGCAGCAGTATATGTCACATGGTGGTACTGGATGTTAGTATCAGTGCCTTTTTATAAGTACACAGTTGAGTACAAGTAAATGTGCAAGTTATTAATGTATTCCCAATTTTCCTACTAACCAACGCATTCCACAGCACTGAGTGATATACCTTGTAGGGGATGGAGTCAAAAGCACTGTCTGAGGAGGGGTGGTGCCTGAAGCCATGACAGTTGCCGCTGCGACAGAGACTGGGAAGGAGCCCCCCGGGTGAACTGTTCCCCCAGGCTGGACATTAGTTTGGACCACTGGCATTGGTGCAATCTGAATAATCTGTGATAAACAATTCAAGTAAACCTACAGTCAGAGACAGCACAAACGAGCAAGACCAAATAAAAAAAAAACATTTTTTGGAACCCTTCTGTTTGAAACACATATTCTCTGCATCATCATGTACTGGATTCAGCTCGTTCCAATCAGAATGACTCACACTCTGTTGCTTATGCATATGATTATACTCATGTGTCTTTTTTATTGTGTACAATTGCCAAAGGGCTGAGACAGTTGGAAATTAAAGCTTTAAAACTAACAATTTGAAAGTTTTTTTGGAAAGTATGGAAGAGACAGTGATAGAGGCAAAGAGAGAGAGAGAGAGAAATCTAGACTTTTTTGACTTTTTTTGGAATTACAGCCCTTTGTGGCTCTGTTCACATTATTTTTTGCTTTGATCTGATCTTTCTAACTTGATGGTTCACATTCGTATAGTAACTCAAATCAGTCATCAGTGTGAATTAACCTGCGTCCTTTAATGACCCACATGCACACATCTTAATCAATAATGTCATGTGATTGAACCACATGCATCATGAACAAACAAACTAACCAGCAGAATAAGCCTTCATCACAAACATAATTTGATGTCAGGTTAAGAGCTGCTGCCACGGTAATACTGAATGATGGCGCATGTGCAATGAAAAAAACACGAACTGAAACACATAATCTGACCATTCTCATTAAGGTCGCAGGGCCATAAATTGAATATGTATAAGATCTAATACTGTATATGAATGTTTTGCAGATTTGTGGGTCCATACTGCTCTGAAAAATTAAACCTGTGTCACATTAAGGCAAAAAATTGCATTTGTTACACTTCAGCCTGGTAATGTGAATGTAGCATCTGTTCAAATGAGGTTCTACTTTTTATGATGAATTCACAAAAGCAGCTGAATGACATGAATAAACAGGCAAAACTTGTAGTAGAAATTATTCTTGTACTTGTAACTTCTGAAAGAGCTCTATTTTATCCACAGGCAATATAAGTATGTAATGTCCAGGAGTAAAACTGAATGTATTTTGTTTTCAATTGAGCTGTCAGTTAATACCAAGTATATAAACATTCATATAGATATTGTTAGCCTAAATAGGTCTTAACAAGCTGTGAAGCTGTGGGCCTGTCCCCAACTACCATTTTCAGTCAGTCACTTGTCAGCATTTTTATTGTATCATATAATCTCTGTTATGGATAATAACACCTTAACACTTAGCCACTTTACAGAACAATAGCACAGAGTCACTCAGGTCACTTAAATGTATATTGTCTCTATGTCTTGTGTATATTGTGTCTATATTTTGTGCATATTTCACTATATTTTGTGTATAATTTCTCTAGATTTTGTGTATATTTCACTATATTTTGTGTATATTTAATATATCATTATTTTATATATATTACTTTACTTATTTCCTTTCTGTAGAGTGATTACCTGAGCCTCACCACAAGCATTTCAATGCATAAATGTCCTGACATGCTGTGCAAATGACAAATAAACTTGAAACTTGAAATCTATGTGACATCAGGTCACATGCAAAACTTGCAGTAACAAGGCCTTGACTTGCATATTAGCTGGACACTCAGTAAAGCCTAAATTTGTAAAGCCAACATCTACCTTACTTCCTGGTTGAGCCCCATTTTTTACAGGAAGGGGTGGGGCCACAAGGGAAATGGGCTGTGGAGGTGTAGATCCCGTTCTTACTGTTGCCATGGGAACCAACATCTTGTTCTGTAAGACTGGAGACTGTGCTTGAACTACAAAGAAAGAAGAAGAGAGAGAATAATGTGACTAATTGAGCAAGACTGTATAATTATGTCTGTATAGCTACTAATATATATTTATATATATATATCGCTGCTGTCTGAACAAAACCTTGTATCTCCATTTTTGCTATTTTCTTTTAGTTTTTGACATAATTTGAAAATGCCCGTGGTGCTATATATTATGCTTAAATTTCATGATGAAAGGACCAACAGAAATGAAGACCAACCCAAATTTGCTTGGAAAAAAGTCTGGTTCCACAGACTTACATTAAAAGTAGAGCATGTTTTTTCCTTCTCCTGTTAGTTATCCATTTGGAGAGATGAGGTTTTGATCCGACAACAGCTCTCTCTCTCTCTCTCTCTATATATATATATATATATATATATATATATATATATGTGTGTGTGTGTGTGTGTATATGTATATGTATATGTTTCAAACTAAGGCTAACTGTACATTCGTTAAGATTTTGCAATTATTTACCTCATTTTGTGGATTTTATTAAAGGGTAATTCCAACTATTTTTCAAAATTGCTGCATAATTGAATGTTTGAGATGTAGACAAGGTCATTCGGAATATTTTGATGTGCAATGGTTCATTGCAGAGAAACTTACCACCTCATATTTCTGTACAATAGTGGCGATAGGAACCAGGGGTCATGATGTCTACAATGCATATACAGCCATTTTAATTATCTAAATTAATTTATTTATCTAAAACCAACATTAAACCTATATATGTCTTTTGAGTTTTTTCACATGTAATGCTGATGATGGTTAGACAACAGTAAATCTGAAAATATACTATCTTTTGGGACTATTTAGCTTCAAAATATCCTGTGTGTGCCTCTACGAATGTATTAAAAATACGTTTTGGGCCAAAACCCTCTCTCAGAAATATTGGAAAACAATGCCTCAGGCAATAGGCAGCATATTTATAACCATGTAATGTAATGACTTTTAGTGAGGTTAACTTCTGGAGACTCTTCAGATGTCTATCACCACCACTGTGAACAATTTTGACTCTGTAAGTTTGTCTAAAACAGAGCATTTCACATAAAACTCTGATCATACTAGATGACACAAACATCTTAACAATTTAATTATATACAGATTTTGAAAAAATCAGTGGAATTACCCTTTAGGTCCTATCCCATTTCTACCATGCAAGCCAATGCTTAAGTTCATCTCACCTCTTCCTCCTGGGCTGACCCCTCCTACTGAGGCATATCGCATCCCTGAGCCAGCCCCTGAATGCACTCCATTGGCCAGGGATACATGTGTGGGTGGGGCAGTGGGCAGAGCAAGGACACTGGTTGGCTGCTGTGCCTGCTGGGAGGATGGGCTGTTTGGGTTGGCTGTGGCAGGTAGAGTCGGAAGGATGTACTGCAACTGAGTGACTGCTTTTTCACCACTAGGTGGAGTGAGAGAGGCTGCTGGTAGGAACTGAGGTTGAAGCAAGGGAATGGGCACAGCATTGTTGCTAGCTACTCCGTTATTAGGGGTGGGGCCTGACAAGGGTTGGGATGGGGTAATGAGCTGAACAGTGGGTTGGTTTGAAAAGGCTCCTCCAAGAACTAAACCTGTGACTAGGCCTCCTTGACCAACAGGCTTGGGTGAGGAGGATGGAAAGTACCCACCCCCTGTAACAGCCCCACTCCCTGCTGCTCCTACAGCACCAATTGGCAGCTTGGCCTTCCCGTCGGGGGGCAGGGCCCCAAGAGCTACACCATCAACAGGTTTGCTGGCAATGGGAACTGGTGTGCTGGTCACAGGCCGAACCACATTGGTCACTACTGTGGGGGCCATCCGGACTGCACCCAGCACCTGTGACACTGCTGGTTCATTTGAAGGGGTTACATTCAGACCAGTGATGGATAATGGGTGTGACTGAGAAGGGACCTGCCCTCCTCCTCTTCCTCCTCCTCCTGTTCCTCCACCTTCTCTTTTCCCTTCTTTAGGTCCTCCTTTCTGCTCTCCACCTTCTGTCTCTTGCTTTCTCTTGCTTTCTGCGCTCTCTCTCTGGCTTCCAGTGTCTTTGTTGTTAGACAGTATGCCTCCAGATGAGAATGAAAAGGGACGGACCACTGGCTAGAAGTGGGATTGGAAGAAAACGAAAGAGTGAAAAATGGCCCGAGTGTATCTTGTCATTGTGTATAACTTTGTTGTTTTTCTATCGCTGTATAAAAGATGCACAAGTTTTTTTTTGTTTTTTTTGGTTCACTATGTTTTTTCAAAGCCAGCGCACAAACTTTTCGGTTCAGTAAGCACAGATTACTGATTTGTTTAATTAGAGTAACTGTAAAACACAACTGATGTGTGACTAATATTCCTATTCAAACATCTGCTTGTTCACAAAGCTAATTTTTGACACTAAATAAAAATCTATGAACATTCAGATTTGTTAGATCACATTCTTTACATATCAAAATAAATGCAACCATCAGAATTCAGAAATTCAGGACAGGAGCATGAAATGCTTCTAGGACAGGATGAGCAAGGCATAAAATGCATTTATTTATTTTTAAAAATTCACCGAACAGATTAAAACTCAATTTACTTATAGTAAAGAACCACAGCTAGACAGATCAAAAGATAAATATATAGATATAGAAACAGCAAAGAAAGGTCGCTAACCTGGACAGTAAAGTAATGGAAAGTGCTGCATGCAATTTTGATGGTTTTGAACTGCTTTGTATGACTGCTAAGTTGCACGTAAATTACATTGCATGAAACTTACAACATGCTGCAAGCTGCATGAAAGTTTCACCATGTAAAACCAGCCTTAGGATTGCTATAAGCTGCCTATAAACTGCATATAGCCATAGTAGGCTTTGAACCACAGTTCTGTTGCTATGTATATAGAGAAGTGACATATCCTTGACTGGCGTTATGGTGTCTATAAAATTAGTAATGGCCCAAGAAATTTACAGTGACCAAAGCAAAAATATACAGTTTTGCACTTCAAAAAGCCATAATTTGTCATTCTTTGGAATTTTACCTTGCCATCAGTTTCATCTGCAGGGTCATTCTCTTCATCGCTGTCTGTCACTCTCTCTTTACACTTTAGGTCTATAGAGCCTTCAGGGAAAGAATCATCTGCAAATGAGACACAGGGAGACATTAGACTTAAACTTACACAAATCACCTATTAAGCAGATCTTCTTTAGAGACCAAAAATGAAAGTGAAAGTATGTTTTATAAGCACAGTACATTTTCAGAGCCTGAGAAAGTAGCTCAGTTACCTCTGCTTTGATGTTGCAACACATTACATGTTAACAAACTATTCTGTCAGCATCTTGGGATGAAAAAATCTTGTATTTCAATGTTCTATTTGTAGAAACTTAAGTATATCTATATGGATATATACATTTTGTAAGTTTAAATAGCCAGAAGGCGAAGCTGTCTTTACTGGTCAATCTACGTTCCGACTCTCACCTATGGTCACAAGCTTTGGGTAATGACCGAAAGAACGAGATTGCGGATACAAGCGGCCAAAATGAGCTTTCTCCGCAGGGTCGCCAGGCTCTCCCTTAGAGATATGGTGAGAAGCTTGGTGATTCTGGAGAGGCTCGGAGTTCTCTCCATGTTGAGAAAAGCTAGTTGAGGTGGTTCGGGCATCTGGTAAGGATGGCCTCTGGACGCCTCCCTAGGGAGGTGTTCCAGACCCCGGGGAAGACCGAGGACACGTTGGAGGGATTATATCTCTCAATTGTCTTGGGAACGCCTCGGTATCCCTCCAGAACAGCTGGAGTAGGTGGCGGGGGAGAGGGAGGCCTGGGCCTCTTTGCTTAGGCTGCTGCCCCCGCGACCCGGACACGGATAAGCAGTTGAGGATGGATGGATGGATAGAAGTTTAAATATGTTGGTATTATAGGTAGAGAGCACAGACTTCAAACATATTTAGATCAATGGTTCATAAACCGGTTCTCAGGAACCACACATTGGTCTAAATTTCTGCCAACATATAGGGACAGAGCAAAAATCTGGAGTTTTTTTTCTGAGGATTAGTTTGAGAACCACTGGTTAAGACAGCTAACTTATGTTCATAGGCTGCTGACAGGTAGCCCCCCTGAACAAGCTTATATGCTGCTCAGGTTGGAGGGAGGAAAGCAAGATCTTACAAATGCACATGTTAGCAGTAACAAATTGCATATATATGCATATAAACAGAAGGTCAGAAACCTCACTAAACACACCCTACACAACACTGTTTTGTTTAACAATGAGGTCTCAGCTGACAAGCTGGACACATAGATTAGGATTCTCCAGTAATATGCAGAGTTACACTTCAACATTACTAAAATATTCATTGTAAAACTTCTTTAGCAATAGCACTCGCCTTTGGATCGTGCCTTTGCCCAAATCGGTGCCCTGACATTATTCATGAAAAACTCTTATGTTCTATTGCTTGATTTCAACGCCTTCATGGCTTACAGTATGAGTTGCAGTTAGCTGTGGGGTTGAGACTACGGAGCACTAGGTCAATAAAGGCCAATTAAGTAATTATATAGTCAGCCAGCATCATCATTTGATCATTTTTAATATATATTTTTCTCTACATAATGTCAAAATTATCCATTTCTGGTGCCCTAAAGTGTGTGCAAAAGTGCTATAATTTCTAAAGTAGTTTTATTTAAGAATACCTTTATAGTAAAACTGACAGCACAATTTAACCTCATGGTTATTGTAGGGAAAATACAGGATGTAGAAACAACTGGGTATACAAGAAAACACCTTTTTAACATACAATCATGAAATGCAAGACATAAAACATAAAAAAGGTTAAAACTAGAGATGGCACAAAACCAATTTTCTGAAACCCAACACTGATACCAATACTGAAACCTTGAATATTGGCTGATACAAATTCTTCAAAGACTACTAAGCTTTATTCAAAGTATTTAAGCCGAGCATCTAATAGTACGCCATCATGCATAAACTATGCAAACACTGCTACCCCACAGGAATAAATACACAGCTAACAACAAGACATCTCGCAGTGAGTGAGTGCTATTTTGAGATATATTTGTTACAGGATTGGATTGCATTCATATTTTTTTCTTTAATTTCTGATCCATTTTAAATAAATAATAAAAATACTATGATTCTATTTATGCCAACAGGCCATCTCTAGTTAAAGTGCTAGATGGAAAAAAAAAGTAAAACAGGCTCTTATGATCATTCATGGGCAGTTATGCATTATGCATTGCAATTGAATTTTATGTTCCCTTTTCTCTTGTTATAGTGTTATAGAGTGAAAATATACAAAATATTGTACTTACCAGTTTTATAGATTGAGGGAAAAAATTAAATAAATGAACTTCTTTAAATGGGACATTGATCACCAATGTGCATGAAATTCAGGAAAAGTTTTGGCCATAAATAGGCTTACCCATGACATCATCATCTCCTTCTTCCTCACAAATGACCATTCGCTCTTCATCACTTGTCACATCCTCGCTTGCTCTACGCTGTGAGAGAGGAGTGGGATGAGTATGAAACGAAGTCGTTCCATCCTGACAAAATAAAGAGAGAGAGAGAACAGATGTTAGTAAATTGCTACAGAGACAGGACTAGGACTTCAGAGTATGTGTGGCCCGAAATGTTGAGTGTCAAACATGTGTAGCAGATATATTCATACCTTCTCCACATCCCTTTCTCGCTCTCTCTTCTCCAGGCTGTGCACAGCACTCTGGGAAAATGCGCGAGGGCGTGGGAGCTGGCTTCCTATTGGCCCTCCACGCCGCTCAGACCCTGGTGATGCCCAGGTAGTCCCTGCTCCCTTGTGCTCCACCACCTGAGACACTGACTGGGGATCTAGAATCAGTGGAACCAGCAGAAGAACATACATCATCAGCCTCCCTCAATGTCTTATGTACTAACAAGTTCATCATCACGTATACAGAAATACAACCTGCTCTTGTCTTTTAGCCCGGAAGGACTGTACATGAAGTGATGAGGTTTGTGGGTGAGTAATCAGTTATTTGGCCTGGGTGAGGCAGGAGATCTCTAACTTATCAGATGCTTTTAACTAAACTATCAGGTTTGTGGTCGCTAACTTTGTCAGCATTTCTGAAAATGCAGAAATGAAACTGCAAACGTCTTTTTTATGAGAAAAGACGATGTGCTAATATCTGTTAGAATAATTCCAATAACTTTAATTCTGATCATTCATTAGACTTTGCTCTCTCTGTTGCATGTTCAGTTTGAAAGAACAGTTTCAGCATCTATTCCCCCTCATAGTGATTTGAATAAAACAACTTCTGTGTGTATGGACACCCAAGCTAACACACCTGTGCTTTCAGAAACACTCCGCTCTCGAGTCTCTTTGGTCCCTGGAGTTCCCCGGCCTTCAGACAGAGACTTCCTCCTGTCCTTATTACACCACTTCCAGTCAGGGTGAGCCCTGAAATGAGCCTCTTTCACCTAGGACACAAACAAATTGAAAGAAGCATAAATACAGATATTTAGACAGAAAGACAGACAGACGGGTGGGTGGGTGGTTCTTTGGGTGGGCATATAGATAGATGGGTGGGTGTTCTCCAGCAGGTAAATATGGTGATAACCATGGAGATCTCCTGACGATACCTGGAAGGCGAGGTCGTGGTACTTCTGTTTCTCTTTGGGGCCCAGCGCGTACCACCACTCTCCTAGGATCTTACTGACTGTGCGATTGTCCTGGTTTGGGTGCCTCTGGTGCACAAGGGCACGGTGACGTTTGCTGAAGATCATGAACGCATTCATTGGTCGACGGATGTGGTCCTTCTCCCTCTGTCGAGTGGGTGAAAAGGCAGGTAGTATTTTAAAAATACTGTGAATTGTCCGAGTCTGAGGTGACTGCTAAGAAAGTAGTATGTTGTAAGTATGTCAATCTGATATCAATCTGAAATGGTATTGGAGCTGATAAGGGGCAAATTTGTAATGGATCAGTATGGCTGTATTACACCTGTATGACTGTAATATTTGCAGTGTCAGTGTTTAAACTGCAGCCTTTTGTCAAAACACTGTTAAATTCAGGCATGCAGGAAGGTGTTTTGTGCTAAGTTTTTTCTCCCTCCCACCTTGGAAGAGCAAGAGCCAATGCCTAAAAGGTTGTGCCACTCAGGAGCCCTGTGCCATGAGGTATAAGAGTATAATAAGAGTACTCTGTAACTGTGAAGGTAAGAGTAGCTGCTATATATTCTATATTTTATAACAGTGTAACATTAGCTAGCTGATTAGAAGGATCTCTCCTCTCTTTTACTGTGGCCAAGCCTCTTGGTGCAGTCCATGTGATAAAGAACGAGTAAAAGCAGATTTAAAGTCTAATGTAAATACATATGTGCCCCACCTTCTTGTCACTATCTTTGGGTAGAGCGCTAAGTGACTGGGTTCGTCTCTTCATTGGACCAGTGGAGGGCGCAGGGTCTTGTGCTCCACCTGAGTAAAATCTAATTAATAAATAAAATGAAAGGTCATTTAGGCATCCTAAATGGTTGACTTGTTTTGTTAAATTACACCCAAATGTGGAATGTCAGAGTGCAAAACACAGATATTTACAGATCATCAGCATCACTCTCCGTCTCACTGTCTCCTCCTTCCCTCTCTGCTGGAGGATCCTCTACAGAGGCTTGGGGCCGCGATGGTGACCCTGTCTCTGCAACTGACTGGCCAACACGCCCGTCTGTCACAAGAGCTACCCCACATCGTGGTTCTGGGATTGATAAATACAAAAATGTTCAGGCAATTCAATTGTTGCATAATTGTGAAAATATAATAGATGTTAATCTTGTGTGTGTACACCCACTGCTTTAATGCTCACCTTTGCTCTGGTTTAAAAGTGCTTGACCATCAGCAGGCTGGGAGGATACATTTGATTGGCTGGTCTCCAGAAAAGGAACCAATGAATGCCAGGGGAACACTGGCACAGACCGAGGCTCCACATTGGTCCAGACTACACGGAGATGGTGAGGAAGAGGGAGTGAAATGCAAAATTATTTCACAAAAAGCCATTCACTAAAAATTATTCCGTTTGTATGGGCCACAGTTCACCTTTACCAAAGTCCTTGCTTCAGTATATATTCATTTTGTGAGTGTGTGTGTGTGTGTGTGTGTGTGTGTGTGTGGAAGAGTGCATAAATATGTATGTCATCTTAGACGTCTCCACTACTACATATCTGGATAAGTTACAATTTTCCATTTCAGGCACACTTAAACGTCTAAAGACACACTGACCCTGGAAGCAAATAACATTCTCCACTACACACCCAAACACACACCTGCTGCTGACCAGCATACCAAACATCCCCCACAGACACACACATGGGCAGCGTTACTCAGCATTTCTATCCTTGAAACATCACTATCTAGAGTACATTTCTCAAAGTAAACACACATTTCAAAATTGTCGGCAAGCTGGTACAGCAGAAATTCACAATATCACCATATTTACTTTTTCTGAGGTTTAAAAATCCTGGGAAAACCAGCGCATACAGGTATTATTTTTATTAAAGATTTGCAGAAATTAACATTTTATTAAGTAATTTAATAATAAATTCAACATAAAAAGATAATAAAATATTAAGCAATTATCTTTTTGTGACTGTGCAGTTTATGCAGCAACTATATACTTCTTGTTGTTATTTAGAGGCCATATTTAACTGTTCTAAATGGAAGTCTTTTTATTTTCCATTCAATTGCTTGGTGTTGTGGAAATACTGATGATGCTCAGTATAGTATTTTGTGGTGTGATTTATCACAATGACAATAATGTATCATTATACTGCCCACCTGTATTTTGTTGCTTTTGGTGTCACTACTGCTCATAAGTGAAATAAACTTTTTTGGCTTGGATTTCCAAACCAAGGTCTGTCAGCAACAAAACGCACAGTTTATAATGATTAGTATAATCAAAAACAGGGACTTTGATAAGCGATAAATTCTTTCAACCATTAAAATGCTTTCTCCCCCTCAACTAATCCACATGTAAAAAGTAAATGTCTGAGATTTCATCATTTTTACTACTCAGACACTGCTACTGCTATTGAATTAGTATTACCAATTACTGTCCCAAACAGGATCCAGATAAATGTATCCAGTATCCAGATCAAAGTAACCACACCAAGCTGTTCCTCTGTCCTTTTTATCAAACCATGAAGGTGAGAAAGTCACCTCTACTATCCAACCAAACATCCAACAATTCACAACGTGTTGCACAGCTGGAATTGTATTTGAGCTACCAAACAGATGCTGTGAACTTACTGATGTTCCATCTAACTGACTATGCACTAATCAAATCAATATAATTTCTTATCAAATCAAATTAAATATCAATAACCATGATTAGCTGAGGGCTAGAACCAGGGAAGTAAAACATAGTTACACGTATCAATAGTAACAGTTAGCCTACACATCCCTCAAGTCTGTACTTCTCTTTAAAGCAACTTTTGAGATCAGTCAACTTTTCATTTCTATTAGCATTTCAACTAGATATGAAAATCCGCGACAGAAAGTGCAGGAAGCATCAATCATTAATACAGGGTTCCCAATCATTTTCCAGGACAAATTACAGAATAACTGCCATGACTTAATACATGACGAGTGTTGCTTATGAAAGTTCATCTTGAAATCACGCACGCACGCGCACACACACACACACACACACACACACACACACACACACACACACACACACACTATCAAAACATCCAAAATCACATAGAAATATTATCAAACATTTACACTCCCTGCAGTACAATAACAATACTGCTTTTTTATTTCCATTAAAAAAAATTTTTTAATCTTTGACCGATCTGTAGATTTTAGCATTTATCCTTGTAGTTCAAGGATAATGGGCTCAATTGTCTAATTTGCCATTGCAAACTGTTATGACATGGCACGCTTATTAACCTGTCAGACATAGCAACAGTACCCAAAGTGGCAGGGCTTAGCGAAGGGTCAGTTAGCTCATTTGTTTGCACACATATAGAAACCAGAAAGCTATGAGGTAAGAGATATGTCAGAAAAATTTCACTGTGTAAGTTGAGGTTGTTTTCTTTTGTGTTGTGTTCGAGTTATGTTGCTGGGAAAGGACAGTGGGGTGAACTGGAACATTGGACTTTAACAGCATGCAAGAAAAACAAAAGCAGTATCATGGCACTCTGTGTTACAAAAAATATAACTTGTTACATTTACCTATTTTTATCATTTGAGTTTATCACATCTGCAGTCACACAGGTCTTAACAGACATTATTCAATTATACAGTTATTCTATAATAGCAGGAACAACTCATAGAACTTTTTTTATATTTAAGCCCATTTCAAAGCAAAAATTGTTGTATTTTAAGGCAAGTTGAAATTTTAACGCAAGCTGACTTCCACTTTTACTTGCGTAATATCCTACAAAGGGGATTTCTACTTTTTCCAAAGCATAGCAGTATTTTGTCCACCAATAGACACCCAAACTGTAAATTGCAGCTGTAAACATGCTAAAATATGCAATCTCCATAATTTTCTTATTTTACAGTTGTTTTCTATGATTAGAAAGCTACAAATGTATACCTTTCCAGAATTTCCTTATCAAATCAAATTAAATCTCTTTACTCCTGCAAGTAAATGGTGACAGAGGAGTGCTGGCCAATGAGGTTTGCAACATGCAGCAAAGTACTTATATTGATGCTTAATCTTCACAAAGAGAATTGGGCTAGTCATCTATTAATATCAAAACTCCACTTTAAAAAGAGCTTTGTATACATAGTAATATTTTATACATAAAATACATAAAATAAGTCAAATTTAAACTTTTGAAACGCTTCTTGTGTCCTGAGATTGCAGTTTTTTAAATTAGGTCCATGCATTTCCTGACTTTCAGGATTAATCATGTAGGCCTATTTGTTAACATTTACAATTTTGGCCTCTGCAATCAGCTAACCTACTATAGCAATTACTGCATTTAGAGGCATAACTTTACGTCAAAGTCAAGTATTCATTCACATACACAGAAGTACTTCATATTCCAAAAGTCTTACCTGTGCCAGGCCGTCCCATGATGATGTCCTTGCGGGGGGCAGGATGTGGTGACTCTGCTGGTAGGATAAGGGGAAGAAGGGCAGTGGGAGATGGATGACAGGCCACAGGCTGTGGCAACATGCCTCCTAATGCATCTGCATGATCACCTGGCTTTCTCTCTCGCTCTCTCCCTCCAGTGCCTGAACCGGCTGAAGCAAGACCAGTGGCTGCGTTGGAGGCAGACACACTGCTGGGGGTGGGGCTTGAATGGGCTGGACGTCCAGCCGCCACAGTGGTCAGTGATTGGGCAGAGGTCACCAGCACCAAGGTGGGGGTGGGGTTGCGCAGCAATACTGCACCATTTGTGGCAGCTCTGTTAATGGGCACTGGAGCCTGGAGGCCCACAGCGAGGTGAGGTGGCTGACTGTGCTCTCTGGAACGAGAACTCGCTCTCCGGTTCAAGGGTCCGTCGCTGAACTTAGCCAGTGGCACATCAGGGTTGCGGACGATGACCGGTGAATCACGTAGGGGAACAATGCGACGTGGGCTGGGGTCCTGAGGCAGAGGTGAAGGGGGTGTGGGGGAAACCAACATAGGTGGAGGGGTGGATGCAGCAGAAGATGAGGGGCGGCTAGTCGCACTCCTTGGACGTGGAAAAGAAAGAGAGGAGGGGGTAGTTGGCTGGCTTTGAGGAGATACTGACCTAAAGACTGCAGTGTTTAAGCCCAGTCCCAGGTCGCTCAGCTGGGGATCAGACTTAGCATAGTCAGGAGCATTGGGAAGCGGGGGAGGTGGAGCATCCAATTTGCGCTTGCTGGGACTCATGGGCACAGTGAAGGTCAGGTTGGTCTGGAAGGTGGGAATGATGCCAGATAAGTGGCGTTCTCGTTCCGAGCCAGGGGTGCCCAGCTTGGTGCCACTCAGATGGCGTGGGCGGCGAGGGGTAAGAGCTGAAGGAGCAGTGATGGGGCTGAAATTAGCTGGGCGGAATCCAAATAGCGGAGACGGTGAAGGAGAGGGGGCTGGAGAGAATGGAGACTGGTTGGAAACTGGGGAGAATGAGGGTGTGCCTGAACGTGAGCTGCCCAGAGATACCAGCATGTTCGCAGCCTCACACTCGTCAAAGTCAAAGCGTGACAGGTCACGTGGCAGCTCTTGTGGTAGTAGAGAAGGTAGCACTAAACGAGGCCGTGAGTCTCCTCCACGGCTGCTGGCTTCACTACTGTCCCGTGATGTCTCGTCCCAGTCAAACTCGCTGCTGGTGCGACCTCCTAAGCGGAGATCAGGTGTGAGGGTGCCTGTGCTGCTGGCCCCACTCCGGTCTCGGCCAACTCCACCTCCTGCTTCCATCTCCTTAGTTCGCATGGAGAGGTGGCGGGAGCAGTAGCCACGACGCTGGGACTCCTTGGAGCAGCCCTCTCGAGAGCACAATCGACGCCACTGCTTTCCATTAAACTTTTTGCGGATACCTGTGGGAGTACACACCACGTCACCCTTCTTGTACTTCTGCTGGGCAGCTGTTAGTGGAGTGCGGGAACGTGATGATGAAGATGAGGAGCCTGAGCCACCCCCTGATGCAACGTGGGAGCTGGAAGTAGAGGTCTTCTCCAAGGAACTGCGGGAAGAGGAGGGGGGCAAGGGAGGTAACTGTGGGGTGGAGGAGATGACTGCTGCCGCTGCTGTTGGGTCCAGTCCCAGGAGCACAGGGGAGGGGGTGGGGTGAGGGACAAGTGACAAGTGGGGTGGTAATGTGGTGCCAATGCCTCTCACCACTGACAGATGAGAGCTGAGGTAGTCTGTAGGTTTTGAGAGAATGGGCCGATGCTGGGAGGGCATACCCAGAGGTTTGCTGCCCATGGCTGAGGGGAGGCCACCCTCCCTGAGTTGAGCCATGCTGAAATGGCTGACCTCCATGTCCTCTTCTGGGGCTGGTGGTTGTAGAGCAACCCTTTCCCTTTCTCTCTCTTTTTCTAATTGCCTCTGCATTTCTCGCTCCTTCTCCAGCTCCTTTTCTCGGCTACAGTCCCAGTCCCGGTCGGGAGCTATGTTGAGAACAGAAGTGATAGCAGAGCTAACAGCAGAAGAGGCAGAGGGTGGTAATGAAGAAGGTGCAGATGCAGGGTGTAACATCCCTCTAACTAACACTGGTCCAGTTACACCATGCACCATGCTGAGACGACACAACTCCCGTTCTACTTCCATCTCATCTCTGTCCTCCCAATCTCTCTCTCTTCCCCTCACTCTTCGACCATCAGTCTCTTGCTCAGCAGACAGTGGAAGGTCCAGGTCCCAGGGTGGAACCAGGAGGCGAAGGCTCTGACGTGAGACCCACACTGCTTGAGCAGCAATAGCCCTCCCTTCCTCCTCTGCTCTTCTTCTCTCCTTCTCATCTGCTGGATCCTCCTGTAGCTGGACACGATAAGGAGAAGAAACAGCAGGGTGGGGGTCTACCTGAGTGACCAGGCCTTCTCTGTACCATTGTTGTGCACCTTCACTACCCTCATTGCTACCTCCAAAAGGCACGCACACATGCGTTCCTATGGTCACAGGCGCCTGCCCCGGAGGGGGTGCATCTAGAATCAGGTCCACTGTTTCGGTAGCTCCTCGGAATGGGTATTTCCATAAAGTTTTTTCCCCATTCAGCTGCACCTCCACATTCCCATGCTCCCTGCTAACTTCCCGGACGACGCCGGCATAGAAAACTCCTGATGACTCTCTCCCTCTATC
Organism: Pygocentrus nattereri; assembly: GCF_015220715.1. Taxonomy (NCBI): domain Eukaryota; kingdom Metazoa; phylum Chordata; class Actinopteri; order Characiformes; family Serrasalmidae; genus Pygocentrus; species Pygocentrus nattereri. Next base: position 25,050,046 of record NC_051211.1, read on the forward strand.
AGGTGGCCATCCTTCACCCATTCTGGCACCTACCCTGGCCAGGACTCTCTGGTTCTTTAAGCCCTTGGCCAGTGCTTCGGACAGTCCAGCCGCCAAGCTTTCTTGTAGAGGTGGAGGACTAGTGCGTGCTGGTGCGCTTTGTGAGTTTGAGTGGGACTCTGAACGCCGTGCTGTCACCTCGAGCTCAGCTGAGTGTTCGCTGGCTGTGTCTGTGGAAGAGCAGCGCTGAGGACTAGATGTGCTCGCCTTGTCTCTCTCGCCACCCTCATCTCCTGTTCTGCCTACAGGCACTGCCACACTGTTTTGTATGACCCCTGTGGTGCTCTCCTCAGCCAGCCGGTTGCTTTGGCTGCTTGTGTCTGTGTGTGAAGCAACAGTAGTGGAGCCCTGACTAGCACCAGAGCCATTGTGAGCTGTACTGCTGTTGCTCTGTGGGGGAGTACTGGGAGTGCTGGCGTTGCCATGGTTTCCAGCACAGTGCTCAGAGGTATACTTCTTCTTGGGCACGCGGGCCTTAAAGGTGGCTGTCTTGCGGCTGGATGACGGATTGGGGCTGTTATTGGCGCTGGCTGTGCTGCTGTTGCTGTCACTCTGTGCTCCACCTGACCTGAAGCTCCCAGAGTTCTCCTCTGTTTTCCCACAGTCCCCTGCAACATCCAATATTCCCTCTCTTTGGCCCTCCCTCTCTGGAGTCCTACTGCTTCTCACTGCTTCCTCCTGCGAAGAGTCTGAATTTGAGGAGATCTGTCTCTTGGGAGAGGAGGGCGAAAGTTTGGTCTTTTCCTCTGTGTCTCTTTTCTCTTCCTCTGGGCTCGCGTCGGGCGGCCCCCTCCTCTTACCCCCCTTAGCTCGTGTGGAAGGAGGTGACCGTCTGCCTTGTTTTTTAATGGGCTTCATCTTTAACAGCTTGAAGAGAGTTTTTAGTCCTCAAGATTCCGTGCGTGTCCCAGCCTATCAATATCTTCCACTCTGTTTCCCTCTCTCATCCCGCCCCTTCTCTCTTTTCTCTTCTTATCCCTGCCTCTTCCTGTTTGCTCTGTCTGTTTGCTCTTAATTCAAACCCTGCAGTGAAACACAGAATGAAAGACAAATTACCTTTAGGTTGAACACTAGAACAATTCTACACATACATAAACACACATAACAGAAGAACACATACGCTACTGCATGTTTCAGGCCTAGGTGGCAAACATATGATGCCTCATTAGCCCTAACTGTTTCTCAGAATATGTTACTGTGTAATATAACATTCATTATGATATAATGCACAACCAAATGCAACTTAATGAAATGTAGTATCACATGCCACAACAAAGACCAACTAAACACAAAGAAAAGTGCTTGCCCAGACAAGTCACACACTCTTTTTAGTTTCTTGGCTGGAACAGAGGAGGCGGGGGAATTCCTTGTTCACTGGTATTTTAGTCTTCTCTCCCCATCTCTCTCTCTCTCTCTCTCTCTCTCTTTCTCTAGCTCACTTGTTCACCCAAGTGACCTTTACAAATTTCTTACCGAGACATTCCACCCCTACAATCCTCACTTCCTGTCACACCATTACTATATCTCATGCTACATCATCTCTCCCTCTTTGCCCTTCTTACTACTTCTCTCTTTAAGCCTTTGAATGCTACACGCCATTTCTGAAAGCTAATAGCTCTCTAAACTTAGAAAAGCAGATGCATAAAATCAGCATTATATGTACGGTCAGCACCACAACTCTAGCTTGTTTTGTTGACCTTGGAGAGCCGTAAATAACCACAAAAAATTAAGTGTTTCGCTCAAAGTTAACTGAGCGCAATTAAGTCTAAAGCTAGAACGCACAAGAATGCCGTTGAATACGTTTTACTAACATAACAGTGACATACAGAATGCATTTTGTATTGCCAGAGTGCATATATGTGTGTATATATATATAACAATCATATTACAAGTGATGTAAGACATTGTAATAATGTCAGATGTCACTGACCTTATTGAATGAACTGTTTAAACACTATGTTCCTATGTGCGGCTGTGCTACAGAACTGCCCCATTCTGTTGAGAAAACCACAATAACCACCCTGTTCACGTCCCAGAGCTTATGCAAATAAAAGATAGGATGTATACTGGCGCTACTAATAAAAGCCTGCCATAAAGTAATTTAATAAGAACTGGAGATTACAAAACAAACAAGGAGTGAAAAGGAGGGTTTGTATATACCCAATAACCTAGGAAATAAAACACACTAGTACTAGTCAGGCATAGAATAAAGACAGATATTTAGGCAATGTCTTACTCATGTAACTTGTTATTTCCCGTACACTGCAATGCACAGTCCATTCACCCCAACTCCCCTTCTTGTACTAGGAATCAATAACGTAGAACAGGGGAGTCCGTACATCTTACGCAGACTAATACACCTTCGCACGCAAGAACGCCTTTAAACGTTCCCAGGCAACAAGGCGAACAAAGATAAACAAGTGTAAAGTAGCCTAGCTTCGACTGAAACATGACAAAAACCACTGTTGAACAACCAAACAAAGGCAAGGCCGAGGGAAGTTTTGCTGAGTAGTGGACCGCCTGTATGTGTGTCAAGCACTTTTATTGGCCGTAGTGCCCTACTCTGCGCTTACAACCACCTACTACACAAAGAGTGAAGTCGAGTGACGCAGGCCTCTCTCCACAACACAAGGCCGCAGAGCGGCTCAGCTCTCTCAAAAAGCCGATAAATAACGACCAACACGGTCCACAGCATTACTGCGTGGAAACCTGAGGTGTGTCGCTCGAAGCCCTGCGTATATTTCAGCTGGGAAAATAACAGAATAAAGCCCCAAATTAAAACACGTTTCTGAAAGCTTTGCACGGAACCGTTGCGTGAGACAGCGGTCGGCAGTGATCGTAAGGGTAATCCAGCACGCAAAAACTGATCAACAGATATGTGTGGCGACTGAACGACGCACGGCTCTCGTCCGTCAAAAGAAAGAGACGAGGGCCGCAAGTAAGAGCACCGAGTGGGAGGGCGAAACTGTGTCACAGTTACGCCGTATTATGGAAATATCGAAGTTTAAAAGATGAGAAATCTGTCCTGGACTCGCCAGAATCACCACAGACCTACAATGTGCGAGCAATGAAAGCCACATAAAGAGTTACGCCCAAGTTTGTCCAAATAGTCGCTGTTGTGTCGTTCGAATATTTTCTGGAAAAAAGTTTTAGGCTGACTGTGCACCCCCACCCCTCCCTGTCTATGTGTGCCTGCTGAAATGCTTACTGCCCTCCCTCCCTCGCTCGTCTCACTGCCCTAAAAAAAAAAAAAAAAAAAGATAATCATTTGCGAAACAGATCATATTGAATCTTAGTCGCTAGCAACTGTTTCAGAAAACACCCATCGGCGTAAAGCTGAACACGGCAAGCGGGCAGATGATCACTGCAGTGCTGCAGAAGAAAGATTTGTAGCAAGCTTTCAACTCACCCTCGGAATATTTACAATGACGACCAAATGATACTGAACAAAAACACAAATGGATATAAGAACAGAACCTTCGCGGGTGCGAGCAGGCAGGTTTACAAAATGTTTTCTTCCGCAAAGCCGCCCGAATGAGGAAAAGTATAGCCGCTTATGTTTCGGGCTACACTACAGTCGCAAAATGGTGAATGAAGCCCAAAGCCTTGACAACTACTCAGCTCCACCAATCAGCGCGCACAGTGGCTTACAGTAGCCAATGGCAAGGCGAGTAACATTAGACGAGGCGGAGCGAGCTGTCAAAGTACGGCTGATAGACAGCGCGCTCGGACCAATCAGATTGTGGGAAAACAAGAAACAGCTGGTCAGACCTGAAACTGTACCGTCCAATGGGGACGCAGGGAGCGCCTAGCGAGAGGGAGTGGGAGGGCGAAATGAAGAAAAATAACACTATTCACCAATCTACGGCTGCACACGTCCAGCGCTGACGCCGTGCACATACTTATAATACGGGGCACGTTGTAAAAAGATGGGTTTGCAGCTCAGTATTTTGAGGCGTTGTGTCCAAACACCTGTTGGGGAAACTCAACTTCATCTGTTGAGGATGTTTTGCTTATAGGGAGCTATTCCGATATCCTTTAATATGGCACCGGGCATTAAGTATCAATTATCATGAGTCATTATCATTTTCAGGCTGTACATATGCTACAAACTTTATTACGCAGGCGTGTGTGTGAAATAGTAGCTAGCAGGAAGACGCTAGCTTTCTTTTTGACTCGACTTCCCATGACCGCTTCTACCTTAACGTATCTAGCCAATCACAGAGAGCCGTGTGACGTCGGCGCGCCGTAAATCCCGCCCCCGTCCAACCCGAGTGAAGAATGAGCGCTAACGTCACCAAGACGATGCGGGATTGGTCCATGGACTTGGAGTCAGCGGGCCAATGAGCGGCCACTACGACGAGCTCATTATGCTTGTTGCCATCACCGAGACCAAACGGGAAGGGCTGAGAGCGCGAGTAAATTAGTCTAAAGCAGGGATTACAGTTTAGTACCTCAGAGTGTGACCCATATACATCCCCTACACTGCAGTTCACTTAGTACTTTGGCCCTTTTTTCTTACATGCTTATTCGAGGCTGACTGAGCCTGCATTTGAATGAATGCTAGAGTGTGTGTGGGAGGGGTGGATGTGTGTCGTTTGAGTACACAGTATATGTAAGACATGGAAAATGTTTGTGGCAAGATAACGGTGTGCTAACGCGTGATGGCTCACAGAATAGTCTTGGCGATAATCAGTGTGTGTATATGTCACATCTCAGCTGCATACCGTGTGCAGTTATTACATGCATTGGAAGGTTACATAACTGATGCACACACACACACACACACACACACGCACAGTCACAGAAAGAGATGTGTGTGTATGCACCACGCCCTGGCATAAGCATACATTGCTGCCTTCGCCTGCCTTATTTTGGTCACAATCCTTCAACACCCAGTGGAGGTGGGACCTACATGAATAATGACATATCTGCAATTGCAAATTGCAAGGTGACTGCAGGGTATGAATATTAGCTTGCAACATTTTGAAAGTACATTTCGCAAAACTGTTTTAATTTACTTCATGTCACACACATACTTCATGTACATGAAAATATATAGGACACATGCACTCACAGAGCGCTTTATTAGGAACACTTATACACCTACTCATTCATGCAATTAGCTAATTAGCCGACCTTGTGGCAGCGGCACAGCGCATAAAACAATGCAGATACAAACCGGCAGCTTTAGGTAATGTTCACATCAACCAACAAAATGAGGACATGGGATTCCAGTGACTTTGCTTGTCACATGATTGTGGTGCCAGATGGGCCGGTTTGAGTATTTCTATAACTGCTGATCTCCAACAGCCTCGAGTTTACTCAAAGACAAAAAAATCCAGTGAGCAGCAGTTCTGCGGACAGAAATGCCTTGTTGAAGAGAGACGTCAACAGAGAATGGCCAGACTGGGTTGAGCTGACAGAAAGGCTATGGTTACTCAGATAACCACTCTGTACCACTGTGGTGAGCAGAAAAGCTCAGAATGTACATCAAACCTCGAGGTGGACAGGCGACAACGGCAGAGCACTACGTCGGGTTCAACTTCTGCAAGCCAGGAACAGAAAGCAGAGGCAGCAGTGGTTACAGGCTCACCAAAACCGGACAGTTGAAGACTAGAAAAATGTAGCCTGGTCTGATGAATCTCAACTTCTGCTGAGGCACAGCGTTTGGCACCAACGGCAAGAAACCATGGAGCCCACCTTTCTTGTGTCAAGAAGGCTGGTGGAGGTGGTGTAATGGTGTGGGGAATGTTTTACAGGCACACTTTGGGGCTGTTAATACCAATCAATCATTTCTTAAATATCTTGAACTGTCTTTTTATGTACTGCTGCTGGCCATGTGTATGTCTTCATGGCTGCAATTTACCCATCTTTTAATGATTACTTCCAGCGTGATAATGCACCATGTCACAAACTGGTTTCCTGAATGACAATGAGTTTAATGTTCTTCAGTGGCCTTTCTAATCACTGGTTCGGAATCCAACAGAACACCTTTGGGATATGGTAGAGCAGGACATTTTCATCGTGAAAGTACACCTGAAAAATCTGATATTGCATGATGCAAGCATGTCAACACGGAGCACAATCTTAAAGGGAACGATTCCAACATTTTGTGGAATCCATGCCATGAAGAATTGTGTTTCTATTAAAAAAACTTCATCAACTAGTATTTTTTTTGTATTTTTTCAATATTTGGTGTTCCCACCCTTTGCATTTATTACAGCTTCTACTCTTTTCAGGAAATTTTACTCTTTAAAAATAATCTGCAGGGATAGTTTTCCATAGTTCAGTTTAAGAAGTTTCACTTTCTGCTTCTCACAATCAAAGTAAACCCAAAAACATTCAGTGATGCTGAAGTCTGGACTGTTCTGTGGTGTCCAGTTCATTGTTCTGAAAACATAGCAGCAAAGTATTGAGTTGCCTTCTCACAGTGGAAGGATGGACAGAAATACTTGTGGATGTTTTCAGATCTGAAGCAAGAGTGGAGCTTGACTTTCTTCTGTCTCTCAAAGATGAAAGCTTTAAGTACTGTTTATCTATGGTAACAGTTTTGCTGGTCCACCAGGTTTCCTCAATTGTTAGGAGTCCCATTTTCTCTGTACCGTTTGTTAATTTTTTTAACTCCAGTTTTGGAAACTCCTGCTTTTCCACTTATTTTCCTTTGATTTTCTCCTTCATTATGCAAGTGGATTATCTTAAATCTAATCTCCTCACAATTATCCCTGGAAAATGATTACTGCAAATTAATTAAATGAAGGGTGGTCTCTGATTGTTGCCCAAAACGATCTGTTAAGTTGTAGGTCTCATTATCACTAAAAGTGTAATAGAAAATTGAATAATGTGGTTTAATCAGAGGCCAAAAGTGCTGATTTGATTTGCAGGGAAGTTGACAAAAGTGAAAATCAAAGTAACAGAAGAACCTGATAATTGGTTTATTCATACATAACTGGTTTATTGTTCATAGTGCAACGCTGAGGTGTTAAAGCACACAACTGAAAATGAAGTGGCAAAGATCACTTGGTCATGAAGGAGAAATAGTTTGTGCAATAAGAGCAGCTGAGGTGGGAGATTAAAAGTTTGAGGAAAGAATATGAAGGGGCGCCTTCTGTTTTACAGTGGAAAAGCCAAAGCAAGCAGAACGTTCCGAATGCTCGGGCTAAACGCAGGACGCTCCAAACTCACATGACACTCAGTAACGAAAACCAATCATGGAGGACTGACTCATACACACACAAGCACACACACACATGTAAACAAGCAGCCTAGCTCACATAAAGTAGCAAAGGTGTTAAGAAACCTGGCTTAAAAGGTAAGTAGTTTTTAATGCATAAAAGGTCAAATACATATAATAATAATAATAATAATAATAACAATAACATAAACCAAATACCACATACATGGCATTTAACTACAACAAACACATTCTGAGTTTAGTATTAAGAGCTCTGCCCTTCGGAGGTCTCCTACTTGCATGCATTTTTATGAACAAATGCACATAAAGGGAACTACATGACTGCTGGGATAGGCTCCAGCACCCCCCTGCGACCCTGACGGAGAAGCGGCTTGGAAAATGGATGGATGGATGGGAACTACATGCAAAAAATTGTCCCTGCACATATATGTTAGCTAGGAGAAAATGTTTTGGTCACAAGACTCCTCACATCAGTGCAGCAAAAACAGTTTGCAGGTTATACTCTCCCAGTGGATTAACCACATGACTCTCCTGAAACAACATGTTCAGACTACCCTTTTACACACAGTGTCTATGTCAGACACAGAGTCATTTTTTCCCCCACTAAACTGAACCATATAAAAAAAACATACCTTCATAAATAACCTCTCTAAAAAATGTAGTTTCTATAGACCATCGCTTTGTATTAGAGAAATTATGTTCTACAACCTACTGTACTTAAATTAAAAATGATATTTCCATATCTAAGCAATTCAGGTGTAGTCTGATGGATACAAATGTTTAATGCGATACTATTTACAGATGAATTTTGCCTCAGTGATAAATAATAACAGCCTGTCTTCCATAGTGACTATAGATTGTAAGTAAATACAGCATCATTGACCAGCATCTTCAGCACAAAAAGAGAGCACAAAAAAGAGAAAATGTACAACTGATCTCAGACGAGCAGCTAGAGCAGCATATATAAACATGAGTGAACTAGGCCTTAAATGGTTATGCATGCAGGTTGTAATGTCCCTCTTTGTCCAGTGGAGGGCAGACAAATGCTTGTTCTCACAGAATCAGATCAGTTCTCATGATGAGGAGTATCGAGAGAAATCAACACAGATATTATTGGCCTTGTTTTAGCAAATGAACAGAAATAAAATATGCTGAGTTGCTGAATTAGAAGTAAAAAGCAACCTAGTCAGTTAACCTAGTCAAAAACAGTACTTTAATGGCAGAGGTCAGTAGAGCAGCCTAAGCACATACACAAGTATAAGAGTGCTGCTACTTGGGTGACATAATGACTCAAGTAAAAGGAAAGTAGCAGCTGTAAAAACAAGTAACTTCTGAGTGGAACTGCTTAGCACATTCAACACCTATCAGGCTTTGGAACTGAAGTTTGTTGTAAATAAATCAGTCAGACATGTTAATCACAGAATAGTACAGGTGTTGTCATCAACGTAAAAATAAAATGAAATATTAATAACGAATTAGTAATTACACATTATACAACAGTTTGTTCTGGCCACACAAGCTGACTGGTTGAAAAGCGTTCTAGCTGTGCTGATATAGACCACTGTAGTCGTGTCGTCATTTTGTAGTCGGCGCCACGTTGTTATGCCCATATTAGGAACTCCGGGTCTAAGCTCTCTCTATGGGGAGAATGAATAGTGTTTTCGAAAATCTGCCTCTATCGCACCCTATGTTAAATACAAATGTTCAGAACCTGATACGTTTACTCCTCTGAACATTCTTCCCTCGAATACCACTGAATCCTATGAATTACAAGGTAGTTAAAGAGTTGAAATATAAATTTTGCTAATGTGAGCTAAAGCTACTGCACACTGAGTTCACGCCATTAGACTGGCAGCTTCCTTAACTGATTTCGGCCATAAAGATTTTCATGTTCAGACTGAGGGCAGGTGAAAAGGAGTCAGAACTAAATCACCAGGTTTCACTGCAGTTCTTTAATCTTCATCTGATGCTCACTGAAACACGGTAGATCTCTCCTTTTAGCTGGATTTGAAATTATCTACAAATGGACCTGCACTCAGGCGGATCCAGTACAGACTCAGCTGAATAATCACTGACCTGATAAAGTGATTTAGGCTCTCATAATATCCTACATTATTATTTTTAATACCAGTAACATTTTTCTGAGGACATTTTCTCCGGACATTCGGCAGCTTTTTGTTCCAATTTTCCCGTTCCACCTTAAAGGTCACAGCAGTTCAGAAACGGACTACTGCGACATTTAAGGTGTAAGGTGAAACTTCGAACAAACAGCCGGTGAAAAAGAAGCTGACTTCAGCTTCATGGAGCGTTGAAAGGCCTGATATGAGGATGTTTCTCTATTTCTGCTGAACAACTGAGTGACATTAACTTATTTTGCTGTTTAACAGAACCGACAGGTCAGTATTTTGTCTAGTTTGTTAATGTTTGTGATGGTTAGTCACAGCTGCTGTACCATTTAAGGTGGAACGGGAACATTCAAACAAGAAGCTGTGAAAAAAGAAGCACCATTCAGCCTTGTAGTTTCAACACGGGTAGTATAAGGAGATTTAACCCATCAAAATATCCCACCTAGAGGTTTTATTTACGAGTATGCCTGTAAATATGCGCTACTGTAGAACGTTTCGATAAGATAGCACAGCTCGTCTGAGCACCAGCGCAGCCCGCCTTAGTTTCGTGTAGCATAGTGACATCAAATTGATGCCCAGTAGCTTTAGCTTGTGTTTAGCAATGTTAGTATTATAGCTCTTCAGAGCCTTGTAATTCAGAGGATCCGGTGATACTCTGGAGAAGAATGTACACAGGACAAAACGTATCGGGTTCTGAACATTTTTATTTAACGCAGGGTGCGATAGAGGTGATTCATTCTGGCCATAGAGAAATGCGGCTTAGACCCGGAGTTCCTAATATGGGCATAATGAGGACTACAGAATGACACATGACTACAGTGGTCCAGAGCCGTGTAGAGAGAGAGTCGCGTCAACGGAAGTTCAAAATGCTTGATGGTCACGTGAGTCACGTACGCTTCAGATAGTTCCAGGGAGTTCTTTGCAGACAAATTAAACCCATAAACACAAAGCGACAGAACCGCATCTTTTGCTACTTAGCAGTCAATACATGCATTGATTTGCAATATTTATATAGAAAACCAACATGTGTGTATGTAATTACAACAATATGATATATTTTAAAGTAAAATTCGCTACTATTTGACGATTAAACAGTAAGTTTGGGTAAATGTCAACATGGTTTCAGAGTGTGTTGTCATTGTTTATTGCTTTGAGTTTTTAATATTATAGATATTATGTTCTTAAACTTGTGTGGTAGTTAAGATCAGCCATTTCCTAATGTTTATTGATATACTTAGAGGGAGGGGAAGGAAAGCAATGTTTCAAAATTGGGATCAGATTCATTTTCTAACATTAACACATCTTTAATTAATGGTTGTTTTAGTAATCCCAGGGCCTAGATCATCTTAATGACTTGATGACTACTGTAAGCTCTATGATTTTCCGAAAGGACAGAAGGAGAAGGAGCCAAAGAAATGTATTTGGCTTGCATATGCAAAAATCTACTATTTAAAAGGGTACATTAAAACACATCACACCCAGACAGGACAGGACATCATAAAACACATCTATTTATATTTGTACACATATAAACTTATTTTATGTGTTTTGTATTTTTACTATGCACATATTTACTACAATGGATTCATTAAGTAAAGGTAACTAACTCAAACATGAATAGCCTGGCAGGCAGTTTGTCTGTGCCCTTTTCTCCACGTTGTCCTTGCATATAGTCCACAGCATGGTTTGCTCTGCTGCATGGAGATGGTTCAGTCACTCGGAGAGGAGTAAAAATGTTCGGTTTGTTCACTGAAACAGAGAAGAAAAACTGCTGGCTCAAGTCAGCAGGAGCAATTATTAAATTACTTACTGTCACTAAAGATTACAACAACAACGACAATGTGATGTTACATATGTTTCACAAACAGAAGCCACACCACTGGGAAGCTTAATGCTTTGTTTATTAAAAATAAGGAGCAGGTAAAGAATTGCAAAACCCAGGGAGTTGAGACTCAGGGTGCAGGGTGGGGGTGCTGTCTTATTGTAGGGAGTCTTTAGGCTGAGATGAATCCCCTCGTGGTTCTTGCCATTAATCCAAAATCAGCTCAACTGTAACATAATGAACAGATAATAGTCAACAGAATCACCAAGCCTACAAACACTCAATCCATAAGTCTTATATTTGTTTACTCTTTAAGGTCTCCAATATGCGCTATAAATCCATATCAATAGAGACCTATCACAAAAATAGCTTTGTTTTTACTGTGTAACTTACATAAGCTCATACTCCAAAATGGATAACGATATCCTAAATTTACCTCCTTTACCATCTCTCTACAAGCTCCTGCCCCAATATTATATTTAACTCATATTTAACTCCCACTCACCTGTGAAAAATCACGTTTAGAAGGCATTTTCTAAGATTCGACAACGGTGGGTGAAATGACACTAAGAGCAGGTAATAAACAGTTACTAGGCTGTTTCTGGTTAACATTATGGGCTGCTAACTTTACTCAGTGCCCCAGCCTAATCTGTTATCTGTTAATATTCCCTAAATCTACTAATTTAGTCGGGGATAATCCACTGACATGCTTTAATATACATGTTCATTTAATTAAATGTGCTTATTATGTAAAGTGATTCTTTAAATGTCTTATGCTTTAAAAGTGCATCACAACTGGTCTATTCTGCTGTAGCTCTGCTGCGCTGCTAGTATTGGCTGCTGACTTCAGGGAACTATTGAGAGGCACCACGATCCGCTACAGCAGGAAAAAAATGGTCTCTACGCTACTCTTTCTCTCTCTCTCTCTCTCTCTCTCTCTCTCTCTCTCTCTCTCTCTCTCTCTCTCTCTCTCTCTCTCTCTGTCTGCCTCTCTCTCTCTCTCTCTCTCTCTCTCTCTCTGTCACTCTCTCTCTCACTTTCTGTCTCTCTCTCTCTGTCTGTCTGCCTCTCTCTCTCTCTCTCTGTCTCTCTCTCTCTCTCTCTGTCTCTCTCACTCTGTCTCTTTCTCTCTCTCTCTCTCTCTCTCTCTCTCTCTCTCTCTCTCTCTCTCTCTCTCTCTCTCAGTTCAATCACATAAGAGGAAAAATAGTAAAAGTAGTGGTTTGGAGTGAAGGGGGAAAAATCAATAAATAAAATAAATAATAGAAATTTAAATAACTATAAAAACATTACAAACAGGGCAGTTTTTGATATCATTTGTTTGTTTGTGTGTGTGTACTGTATTATATTTATCACACTCAGTGAGGTAGTGCAGCTCCGTCTCTACAGTGTTACTGTCGCACTGCTGGCAGAGTCTCTGCTCTTTAGGCAGCCAAGATCTCTTATAGCGGCCAGTCTGCGTGGCCAGGCTGTGATCACTGTGGACTTCGTCAGGGTGGTTCTGTGTTTAGTGTCAGTCACTGTGTTCAGGTAATCCGCTACAGTGTACTGATGTTTTAGGGCCAGATAGCACTGCACTGTGCTCTGTGCATGTGTCTGTGCTTTCGAGTGGGTGATGTAGTTTTGTTTTTGAAGAGTTATAATTTGGTTTGATCTGATTTTGTGCATTACAGGCTGGTCCTGATGGGTAACAGTGTTAGTGTCTGTTAGTGAACTCAGCGTCAGGACCAGCTGTGTGAGGGGGCTCTTCTTTTTGCTCAGCTCTTGGCATTGCAGGTCCTTGAAGTGGTAGGAGTGGGGGTCACTGTGTTTTAAGTGTATTCAATATTTAATGGTTCTCTTTTGGATTTTGAGCAGCAGTGATAATTGGCCTAATTCAGCTCTGCAGGTGTTGTTCGTTGCTCTCCTGTGAACTTGCAGGATGTTTTTACAAAATTCAGTGTGCATGATTTCTACTGGATGTTTGTCCCAGGAGTCAAAGTTTAGGTTTGAGAGTGGCCCCCCAGACCTCACTGCCATACAGGAGGATGGGTTCTATAACTGATTGGAATAGTCTGAGCCAGATCTGAATTGGTATTTGAATGTGAATTTGTCATTTGATTGCGTAAAATGCCCTGCACACTTTCTCTCTCAGCTCATTCACTGCTGGAATGAAGTTTCCAGTTGAGCTGAGCTTCAATGCTAAATAACTGAACTCTTTACAGTTTACTAATCTGTGTGTCCCTAAAGTGAAGCAGGGTGTCTTTCCCTGAGATCTGGATCTGTTTTGGAAAATGATTGTTTTGCTCTTTATCAGGTTTACTGCCAGGGCCCAGGTCTGGCAATACTGCTCCAGCAGGTCCAGGTTCTGCTGTAGGCCTTGCTCTGTGGGGAACAGCAGGACCAGGTCATCTGCATAGAGCAGGAACTTGATTTCTGAGTCGTGCAGAGTGAGACCGGCTGCTGCAGAGCACTCAAAAGCTGTGGCCAATTCATTAATGTAAATGTTGAATAGAGTTGGGCTTAAGCAGCAGCCTTGTCTCACTCCGCGCTCCTGAGAGAAGAACACCGTCCTTTTGGTGCCGATCAACCAGGGTGTGTAGGGTGTAAATATGATCTGATGTGCGGTGATTTGGTATGAATCCAATTTGACTTTTACTCAAGACACTGTGCTTCATAAGGAAGTCTATAAGTCTGGAGTTGATGACGCTACAGAGCACCTTCCCCAGATTACTGTTCACCCAGACGCCTCGTTAGTTATTAGGGTCCAATTTATCTCCACTTTTTTAGATGGGTGTTATAAGACCTCGACTCCAGATGTCAGGGAAATAACCTACACTCAGAATCATGTTGAAAAGTTTGAGAAGGGCCATTTGGAATTTTTTGCTTGTGTTCTTAATCATTTCATTCAATATGCCGTCAGGCCCGCTGGATTTTTTAGGTTTTAGATTTGATATTTTATCTCTAAGTTCCTGCTCAGTAATGGGGGAGTCCAGGGGATTCTGGAACCCTTTTATTGCCAATTCTAATGTGTTTAATTTTTCAGTTATGTTGTTTTGTTCAGGTGTGATTGGTATTTATGGACCCCTGTATTAGTGTCAGCTGTGCCTGTGTGTGTTGTGCTTTTTTGATTCTGAGTGTACGTTTGCAAAGTCTCAGAGTCTCACAGTATTGAAGGCATAGATCTGCGTTATTTGGGTCTCTGTGTTTTTCATTTGATAATTTCCTTAATACTTTCCTAATTTTCTGACATTCAATATCAAACCATTTATCATCCGTTGTTTTTGGGGGTTTGTTTCTTGATTGTTTCAGTTTACTTGTTTGAGCAGCTGTGGTAAAGATGTGACTGATATTTCTGACTGCCAGATTAACACCTTCTTTACTGTGAGTGTATGTGGTGTCCAGAAAGTGGTCTAAAAGTGTTTGAATTTTGGGGTCTCTGATTGCTTTCTGGAATTCCTCTGTGCTGTTTTGGGCCCATCTGTATAGTCTCCTGATACTGTACAGCTCGCTGGGCTGAGTGTGTGCTGTGCTGTTAGTCTCTGTCCTTTTAATGAATGCAGTAATTTGGCTGTGGTCAGACAGAGGGGTTAGAGGTTTAACAGTGATCGCACTGAGAGAGAAAGGCTCTAAATCTGTTACCATCTCTCTCTCTCTGTCTCTCTCTCACTCTCTGTCTCTCTCTCCCTCTCTTTCTCTCTCTGTCTCTCTCTGTCACTCTCTCTCACTCTGTCTCTCCCGCTCTTTCTCTCTCTCTCACTCTCTCTCACTCTCTGTCTCTCTCTCTCTCTATACATGGCTCTGCAGTGCTCTGTTTCACCATAACATCACGTTTTTTTCACAAACACTGTATCACTCGCTGAGATGCTGTTGCTAAGCAATGGCTTTGATAGGAGACGCTCAAGCTATTTGAACGTTTTTACTTCATACTTTGCGCCCAAACAGAAAATGGGCACTTTCAAGATTCCGTTTGACCGACAGCCGATTTGGTCAGACTCTGAAGATGAGACGACACTAACACTGAACATTAAAACACATTAAACGCCACATTCACAGCCCAATTTATTTATTTCTTACTTTATTAATTTAACTGCTGTATAAAAGCAATAGAACACTCGAGGTCGTGTGTTGTCGCTATAACATCACTTTGCCTGCAACTAAATCACAGCCGTGATGTTATTTGGCCATAACACGCCCTCTCTGGCTCTGTTATAAAAAGCTGATTCCATTTCTTACCAGTATACTTGAGTGGAGTAAACGTAAAGTCATTTGAAAAGGAACTTAGGAAGGTGCCAGTCCATCAAAAGGTTCTCGAGGACATGTAACTGGATGAATGTAACTAGTCACTGCATGCCTCTGTTTAATGGTGGGGAAATGATGCAAGAATGAATGACCCTGGGTTTCACGGAGTATTTAGGAAAACCTTAAAATGAGTATGTGAACCCCCTCTCCAAACAATAATAAACAAAAATAAAGCAATGATAAAAGACAACAAATGACAAAACTAAGACAGAATGGGCTGCTGAAGTCAGCCTTATTGTACTAGTCTGGATACAGCATCTGAAAATTGAGCAAAAATCCACAGACAAGCCATGATCATTTTATTTGATCAAATATGTTTTATAAAAATAAATACATTTGATTCATTCATTAGGTCATAAATACCTTAAAAATAATGAATAAGCCGTTATAACAAATAAAAAAGGACAATAGTGAGTTATTAGGTCTGTTGAACAAGAATATCTGAAGGAGATGAGGAGGTATAATGCTGACTGATGGTGAAGACAAAGTAAGCGACAAGCAAGATCTGAGGTTTAACATTATAGATGTAGGTTTACTATTTGATAAGCAACATTCATTTATAACTGCTTATTAATGATTTTAATGATAAATAATTAGTGTCTATAGCCAAATTAACAACAACTGATGAAGTCCCTTTAAACCATTTCATAAGGGCAGTCGTTTTGTAATGTAATATCAATAAAAATTTTCCCCATATAGGACCAGTGGGTCACTTTGACTCTACCTTGACTCTTATTATGAAAACCAGCCTTTTTAACTTCTACAGCTTAAACTCAATCCAGTGCTGGTGAGAGCGAATGGGAGACGGGGAAGATGAAATCACAGGGAGATTCAGGGTTCTGGTTCAGGTCGTAGGCCCACATCATGACTTCACACACAATGGTTGAATTAACAGGGAAAGTGGGTGGCTGTCAATCAAGCTGTGCACTCAGCCATCTTAGGCAACTTAGGCACTCTCACTCTGTCCCTTGCACACACGCTAATTAGCCCCCTTTGTTACTGCCCATTGCTGGCCTACGACTCCCCTTTCTCCCCCCAAGCCTTGACCTTTGGCCTTGCCCCGAGCAAGTCAACAAAATCTTCCCAGCATGAGTCTCAACCCCCTCGTCACTCCCGCACTGAGAGAATGACTCCTGCTGAGTGTGATTGGTCATGAAGTGTCTGATTGACAGAGCAGGGTTACAGAGGCCTAGAACAGTGCTCGGATTGACAGATAGACACTGAAGAATGCTAACAGCTCGACAGTGACAAAATGCAGAATGCGTGCAAACTGGACTTGTTTGTTGGAAGATGGGTGGACACAGTAAGTGCTCTACAGCTGTTGTGGCGTGCTGTGATGGGGGGGGGGTCTGTGGTTTGGGAGACAAAGTTGGATTTGTGACGACGATGGATGCTTTGTATTACTCTGGCGGTGAAATATAATTACTCATATGCCTGCAAAAAAACTCCAGCATATGATGGACCTTGGACAGCGCAAGCCGCCTCACCGCTCATGAAGTGAAATCCAGGCACCATTTAAAACTTGATTCTAAGGAACTGCTTCTAAAACATCTCAGTCATCAGCCACCCCTGTTTTCTCCTCCCAGTGTAAAATGAAAATGCATCACTGAGTCTTTGAAGTACCTCAGTGTGGGGCCACACTCTCTAAATCTCTCAGTTGGAAACAATGAGCCAAACACACGTAAAGCCTTCACACAACCCTGCCGGAAAACGGACGACACACAGGGGTTACCTGAAGGTTTCAAATTCACAGCCCCGTCGAGCCCCTGGAACCGACTTCTTGGCTGCCCTGCGATGATGACCAGACTTCGCGACAAAGGAAGAACAATGCCAGTTGGCTTCAGCAGGTGGCGCTGTTTTCACAGCAATGGCGAATGGCAGAAAGGGCATAAATAAATTCTTTGAAAAATGTGTTTTTTCTAGACAAAATCGGTTTAATGCAGTTTCTGGTGATACATTTAGAGTTTTACAAGTAAACCAATCATTTGTGACCGTGTAAAAAAACGTTTTAGGAAAGTTTCCCGAGAACTTCCCGTCCGATAGGTAGACTTCCTGGTTCACAGTCTCGGGCTACACCTACCGACGCCTGGTTGGAAGCGCTGATGGAGGCTTTGCTGTGCTCGCTCACTCGAGCACCGGTGATCACCTACTTTCTGATCCTGTATTAATGTAGCTGAAGAAAAACACTCCAGGTTCTCCGCAGACCCAAACCAACGCGAAGCAACTGGATGAAAATCTTTCACTGTTTCAAACAGAAACGATAATCGATTATTATTCTTAACAAAGCGTGGCGTCCGAATGTCTCCGTGTGGAAGTCTGCATGCTCTGCAGCCACACATTTACACCTGAAAGCAGAAGTATTTTTAAATTGGGACACTCTGCTCATCTGAACATTTAAAAAGCAGCAATGTGGCCAGTCCAACGCTTTCGTTGAGATCCTGTTCCTGACACACCTAAGCCAGGTAATCAACAGTGATTCTGGCTCAGAGCCGCTAGGAAGTGCAAACGAACAAAAATGTGGACTGGCTAGAGGTGCCATGGCTGTCTGGAAGTCGTTTTCTGCATTAGGACGCATATAAACCTATTAATAAGCCAGTAAAACACTGGTCAGGGTCATTGCTCCTTTATGAGAAATTCGCCTGCATTTTCAACCTGTTCTAAAATAATCATTTCCATGGACAGTGATTTCAACATGTATTCAGGAAACCTGTTGACTCAACAACAGGCAGGTACTTAAAATTACTGGCCAACTATACACTACCGTTGCAGGAGGTATAGAGGTTAAGCTGGAAAATGCTGGACTACTCTTTTAATGAAATCTCCCCCTCAATACCCATCATCAAACTCTAAACCAGTAACCACAGAGGGACAAAAGCAGGGTTTATCTCCGTCTGCCTTTATGTACTGTAGTCAGTGTTTGGTTGCAGACCTGGTAATGACCAGGATTTATGACTGCTTGAGACCTAACCAGCCCTGGGGGTAAGAAAGGTGAGTGTGCAACACTGCAGCAGCTAAGCTGCTTCAGGCTGGTGTCTTTAAAAATTGTTACAAGGGAGGTTCTCGGTCAGATCCTAGTAGAATCTACACAATTGACCATATTATGAAAGAAATGCTTGTCAGACAACAACCCCCCCCCCCCTTAAGGGGCCATCAAGATGAAAGCTTTAAGTAGTTTATCTGATGGTTACAGTTATAACATATCTAGATCAGTGGTTTTCAAACTGGTCCTCTGGGTCCCCTAGACAGGCCACAGCAATCGCTTATTTTGCTTTATCTTTCCCCTTTCCAATACAAGCGGGTTACCTTGAATTGAATTTCTGAGGAAATATCTCACGGAAAGTGGAAAACTTAAGAGGCTGTTTTGAAAATCAAATAAATGGAGGGTGGTCTCTGACTTCTGCCCAGTAACACACAGCAGCTGCTAATAATACAGAGAGAACGCAAGTCAACTTTGGCATGATGCAAGGTATCCGACCAGGTCTGAATGCAGAAAAGAAGGTGGCAGTTAAAAGGATTTCAATTGTAGCCTATTATTACACGTAAGTAAATGCAAGAGAATGACAACGGAGACAATTTGATCCACATTTACCGGTTTTTAATGAACCCTGATTACAGTTTTAATTACAAGAGGGGAAAAAAAAGAAAAACTAGAGTATACACGTTTCCTCTTGATGTCAAGTCTCATCTCTTTAGAGTGTTACATAACCGCTGAGAAAGTGTGTGAGTGTGTGTGTGTGTGCGCATGTGTATTAAAGAGAGTGATAAATGGATAGAAAAGGAAGAGACCTTATACACAAAGAAATACAATGTCTTTTTCTTACATAGTCCCCAAAAATGGAAAAATATATGTACACAAAAGAAAAAGAAAAAAAAAACATTAAGGTAAAAATAATGTGATAAGATAATGTTACCCCTTCCCCTTTACCTGTTTTCTTTTTTCCATATAATTACAAATAAAACCAGCATAGATACAATGCCAGAGAACGGTATTTGCCGTTATGTAGTTTAAAGGAACAAAAAGACTGGAATATGCCATTAAAAGGTTTTAAATCTGGTGAAGCTAATCTTCAGGAAAGGGGTACAAAAAACAGTAAATCACTGTTAAAAATAAATGGTAATATTAACAAGAATAAGCATAATAAAAACAGCAATGTTTATACTGAAGAGAGGAAAAAAAATATATGTATATATGGTATTGTTTACAAGTACGAGTAAGGCAGTTGTCAGGTTGAGTACAGACACTGAGCTGGTTTAAGGCTGTACTGAAGAACGGAATCCAACAAGGAGAAAATAAGAGGAAGGTGAAAGAAAGTGGGGGGCACTAAGGCTGTGGGCAAAGCTTGTTCTTGCTGATTACTCACAGTATGTACTCAGCATAATGAACACTTTTTGGTGCGGACAGTTGAGTGCGAGATATGCAGGGCTGCAGTGGGGGGGGTGGGGGTCAGAAAAAATTTGACTCGACTCGGACTGTATTGTAGAAATTGTTGCAACTTGCCTCTCGGTGACTACAGGCAGTTCGATTAAATGATCAATTATGTCAAATATGTTTGCTAGCTCAAATTCCCATCAACTTTCTGAAAAATATTTACACCAAGCCTGTGAACGAAGGTCTAAACTAAGGCCATGGC
Source organism: Pygocentrus nattereri (assembly GCF_015220715.1). Classification (NCBI taxonomy): domain Eukaryota; kingdom Metazoa; phylum Chordata; class Actinopteri; order Characiformes; family Serrasalmidae; genus Pygocentrus; species Pygocentrus nattereri. Next base: position 25,070,140 of record NC_051211.1, read on the forward strand.
TGGAATGGTCCTGCGCCATTTCCTCTGAAGACGGGTGGATGCTCTGAAAACAGTCCATGACCAAGTTATGTTGAGACAGCACTAGAGACGGACATAAGCACTGAGCTGGAGTTCCAAACCAAAAAGAATCATGTCAATTGCCTTCATCCAATTTTTTCCCCTCCTTCACTCCCTGGGAGAAAGCTCAATCTGGAGCTCTCCACAGAGACCAAAAAAGAATAGGCATACGTGTGAACACAGGTGAGTGTGTAAGAGGACGTAAAAACAAGATTCAGCTCTGATGGATTGATCATTTACAGTCATGTTGCCTTTTCTCCAATAACACTTCATTCTAAGTAAAGCACTGTAGGATCCCAGTAACTAAATATCTTGAGGTCACCTTATGTATATTCTCCATATATTCTTATTTTTTGAAAAATAAAAATCTTATCAAAACCAGAGTTTTGAATATAGATCATCTGTATCAAATATATAACTAATATTTGCAATACATAGAGAACATGTGGGCTTTATAGTTTATCTAATTTAGGATATTTCCCTCTATGCTAAAAAAAATATAAAACAAAGGCATAACAGCAGTGTTTGAGGTCATGTTTCTAAGGCTTCTGTGGGTGCGTTTGACCACGGGAGAGTACTCAAAAGCTTAGGGCAGTAAGTCTCCTATATGGTGTACAAAAAGGCACAGTCTCACTTTGTGTTCTTTAAAAGGCTTTCTGAAATACAGACTATATTCTAAGTGAACCTATATAGTCGAGGTTAGGTCATAGTGAAGTATGCCTGAGATTTTTGCTCTCAAATCCTCCTTTTGTTGTTTTTTTTCTATTTTTGTTTCTCTCTTATTTCCCCTACAAGGTAGCCAAGAGCTTCAAAAAGCATTTGCTAAAACCTTTCATTCATCACTATCATCCTCAGGTTCAAGAGCAACTTCTTTTACGGTGCACTATTATTTCTTTCAGCATTAGAACTGCTCACAAACACGAGAGATGGGAGAAGAAGCAGTCATCATATGTGATCCATACTTTGTTGCAGCAAGGGTTCATGTCCATCTTAAATGAAGTGAGAAACACACAGACCACAAATCTCTTTTGCTTCAGGGATGTATGTACATGTGGGTTAAAAGGTCTAGTGGTCCCTTTAACAGGCTGATCTGACCAAATAGGATTGGGACCCCTTGTTGGACCCAAAGGGCATTAAAAGGCAGTGCTTAGCGGTTAGCATGTTAGCATCAACAGATCAGAAGGCAGTGACTGTACGTGTAGGTCCTGTTTTGGGAGCAAAGGTAATCTTGTTCAACAAAAGGCGAGACTGTTCGGCAAAGGTCTCCAGGAGGACCTGAGTCTTGGTTAAGAACTGCATGCTGACCGGAGACGACCATTTTACAAGTTCACATCGGTGAAAGTGGGCCATCACCCTCTGACTTCCCAGAGCGTCTAACTTCTAATGAAGTCTCACCCACTGTAACTCCAGATGCCATGAACACAGGAGAAAAGGTCAACAGGGTGAGAAAAGACATTTCTCAATTTGTTTGGAGAGTGCCCACCCCTCCTTCACTCATTGCGCTCAGTACTGTAAACAAGTGCAATGACTTCTAGTTCAGGCACTTCTATTTTATCTTTAATCCATTTCGAGAAGGCATTGCGAGTGTCCCCATGTCCCAAATGATAGGGTCTCTGATGACAGAGGTGCAGAGGAGTAAAGACATCCATTTTATGGTACACATCTGTGTCTATGAATGGTCAAGCCAGTGAGTTGCATCGGTAATGTGAACAGAAGGGTGTGTGAGGAGGATTTTGTAATGGTGGCAGGAGGGGTCAGTATAAGCTATTCTTAGTGTCTCAACACCTTAAAGTCAGAGAAGCTGTGTTTCTGTCATGTTCGACTGAGCACATGATACTTCAGACATTCATGCTAGGAAAGCTGATATGAGTGACCGTGTAGAATTGTTCTGTTTTCAGCCAATAGTTCTCAATGCACTTTAGTTCGTATCCAAGTCAACATGAACTAAACAGAGGCTTGTGGGAGCATCTTTCTACGACGGAGAGCACGCATTTATATCTTCTCAGCAGCCATTATTCTCTAAAGACAGTTGCGCCGTCGCTCTCTGCAGCTCAGAGCTCACTCTCCTCTGGCCCGTGCCCAGGGGCGCAGCCAAACTTACAGGGCTCTTTCCATCTCTGTTCTCTTCCACCCTTTTAGGCTCTGCCTCTTGGACAGGCTCCTCCTTCTCAGCACGGCTCTTCTTGTCCTCAGCTTCCTCGGCTTCAGCTTCCATGCGTTGGTCCTCGCTCCAGCGTCGTTTGAAGCGAAGCTTCAGAGGGATGCAGCGTGTTCCCCCGGGACTGCTAGGAGGACCCTGGCCCAGGCCCAGCTCTCTGGGCTCAGCTTTGAGGCCCAGCAACGCCAGGCCAAGGCCAGGGCCAGCACCAGAAGTCGGGGCAGCTGGGGTCTTGAAGACATCTTCCTCAAGATCGTCGTCGTCCACAATGCCGTCATTACAGGGCAGAGGAGCAGGGCCTCCATTGGAGTGGGGTGGGGCAAAAACATCACAATTATCATCTTCCTCACTAATATCGGTGACTTCCACCTCTTCCTCAGATTCTACGTCTGAGATGGGCTCAACCTGGAAAAGAGCAGGGTGGGGTAAAAAAGAATAAGTTAAATTATCTTTAGTCTTTACCTATGCTAAAAAACTGTCTCAGAAAAACACGATAAATACAAACCTTTATTTTTGGTGGCCCTCCTGAGCTGTTCACTAGTCCAGACGATGCAGAGTTAGAACACTGGCTGGACGAGGAACCTAGTCCCGAAGTGGTGATCGAAGGGGTGTGTCCTGCCCCAGAAGCCGGGAGGCCTTCTCTTTGTTTGCGGCCAAGTGGTGGTGGTTGTAGCTTGAATTTGAAGGGTGAGAGGTGAGGCTCCTCAGACTGGTGGTGGTGTAGGGGATGGGTCGGGGGGTGTGGACCTGCTGCTGCTGAGCCTCCAAGACCCTTGTCCGGGCGCTGTGGCTGAGGGATGACTATGTTGGGGTAGTGCAGAAATGCGCGTGGGCTCAGGTGGTAGTTGTAGACGCTCTGGGTGTGAGCCTGCAGGTAGCGCTTCATGTCCTCTGGATTGAAGGAGAAGTGGGAGCCCAGCATAGGAGATAGGGATGGGGAAGGGGTGTAGGGAAGGTGCGAGGTAGGGGTCATGGAGAGGGCTGGGGAGAGAGGCGGGGCCAGTAGACCTCCAGGACCAGGGAGAGGGGACACCGGGAAAGGGGAGAGGGGCTCGGGGTGCACCCTGTGAGGGGGTGCATGAGGGCCTCCGCGTGACAGCCCCGGTGGATTGGGAGGGGCACCATAGACACGAAAGAGGGAATCATGGGAGAGACGAGGGTGGAGGAGATTCCTGAACACACGGTCAGCTGGGCGGTCATCGCCTGCAGCCACACCAGCTTCCTCCAGCTCAGAGTTGGTAGAAGTCCCATCACTGCAGTCTGAGACAGAGCCACGTGCCATTCGGCGGGCCACAGCACTAAAGACACCTGGACTACGCAGCTCCTCGCTGGGGGAAAGCACATCTGATGGTGTGGATGGAGGAAAACGGAAATGGGTGCCCACTCCTGAGGGGACAGGAGGAGCACTCTGGGGAACTCCTGAGCCTTATAGTGACAGGAAGAGAGAGAAAGAACGAAAGAGAAAAATAAGCCAAAAGAAAGGAAACCACAGAGGACAAAGAAAAAAAAAATATATATAAACGGGTATGTACACACACACACACACACACACACACACACACACACACACACACACACACACACACACCAGTTGCATAACAAAGAAAGAAAAAAAAAATGCTTTCCCCAAAAATATTTTGTTTATACACAACAACTACTTGGCCACAAAAATCTATTTACCTGCAGATCCCATGTCTATGAATGGATAGTTGACCAGCACCAGCTTGTTGAAGTTAAACTTATAGGTGAATCTCTTCCCTTTGGTCTTGTGCAGAATCCTTTTGTTGTAGTAGTATCTGGGGGAATAACGTTGGCATGGTTACATATCTGTGAAGGACATCTAAATTCAGTGCAGTTTACCTGAGCTTCAACTCAAGTGTCAGAAGACATCTGCAAAGCTAGGGGTAGTATTAAACAGTGGAACTTGCAGCCCAATTGTAAGCAGAAAAAGTAAAATCATCACCGACAGGCTCCCAACACTTTGACCTCTCCTGTAACAATCAAGTTCTTTTTCCTCTGTGATGAGGTCATGATCCTTTTTTTCTATTAGTGGTCACAATGTTGAGTTATTCTGTACCAAGTCCAAACAGGCACTCTCAACTTTTGCTGATGGAGGGTGAGAATGAGCTCAAAGACTACTGGGCTGAAGTATAAAAAAGGTATAAAGGTATGAAAGCAGTGATTAATTAAAAAAAAATAAAAAATAAATAAATGTAACGACACAAAATGCGTAGCATCCCAAAACAATTTGATATAGCAAAATTAATAAGTACCTGAATATGTGCCCTGTTTGTAATGTTAGTGTGTATCACATGCACAGCACACATACATGGATGTACATATTTTCAATCTGTTGTGTACAAAGTGTCCTGTTTTTGTGTGTCTTTAGCTTTAAAACATTCCTGATGCACTAAGCTGCATTTGTGCAGTTGAGATGCATTTGGATGCATTGTTACACTGTTAAGGGAAGCAGAGGTTTTCAACAAATACATACTGAGTCAGAACAGAGTAAAGGGCACACATGCACACACAGGTCAAACATGCTGAGGCACACAGAAACACACTCTTTGAAGTGCATTTGAACTCACTTCAAAAAAGGACACAAAGAGCTCAAGCATGTCTGTTCTCATGTGTGTGCTGCTGTACAGCATTCACTTCCAAAATGTACATAGTGCCAATGCAGCCTAAGCACTCAATCCATCCTTTTTCTTTCATTAAACTCAGTGGAACACAGAATAACATTATCATGGGTTATGTTTGCCCTAGACAGAAAAAGACAGGGATAAGAACATGACTAAAAACACGATTTAAAAACTTTATGGAAGGCAGGGGTCCCGTTACATCCAAACATAAAGCTAACAAAGCTTTCCACAATAAGACAGTTATACCAACATTCAAATACGTAGGTGGTTCTATGACTGTGTATGGGGATTGCTTGCTGCTACAAAGCCTGGGCAACTTGAACCATGAATTTGCTCTTTACCAGAAAATCCTGCCTTGAAGCGCAAATAAGGTTACGCAGCAAGACAATGATCCAAAGCACAAGAATAAGCCCATATGTAAAAGTCTCAAAAGAAGCAAAGGTTCTGGAAAGCCCTGACTTGAACCTGATTAAGATGCTGCAGCATGACAAATGGGCAGTTCTGGCTTGAATGCAGTTGTTACTGCTAAAGTTGTTAGCAGTTGTTACATAACCAGTTAAGTTTAGAGGCAATTTCTTTTTCACATGGGTGATATAGGTGTTGCATTTTTTCTCCACAACAAATGAAATGACAATTTAAAAACTGTTTTGTTGTCTCTTCACGTTCTCCATGCTGTGTCTTACATTTTATGTGAGGATCTGAAAGCTTTAGAGCGACAAATATGCAAAAATAGAGGAAATCAGAAGGGGACAAATAGTTTTTCATGGCACTGCATGTTCAATGACAGATGTTTTGTGGTGGCCACTCAGCTGTGAAGTGTGATGTGACTTTGTTAGCTAATCCTAAATTGTTGCTCACCCACATGCGCTATAATTCAAAGCATGTAGAGTTTGTCCCCACCTTTGCTTCTATACTTCTGGGAAGGCTCTAAATTAAGATGCTGGAACATTCCTGTGAGGATTTGACTGCAAACAGTCACAAGATGATGTTATGGACCACAAACGCCACTCCAACTCTTCCCAAATATTATGCAGGTCTAATGCTCCACAGGTGCTCAGCAGCTTTGAAAGCGGGTGCTTGAAAGACTCCCCTCCTGAGTAATTTGTAACTTTGTCTCAAAGGTAGAGAAATGTGCGAGTGGTTGAATAGAACAGGGTATGCTTAGCTCCTAATGCATTTCACATTCAAGTACAGTTCTGAAACAGACACCCTTCCCTTAATTTATTAAACTCAATGAAGTAAGCACAAAACAATGCAAAGACTAATGTAAAGAAAATCTACATCTCTGAGCTCCAGAAAAGTGAAGAATTTCCCCAGAATCTCCAAAAAGGAGTCAATCAGCACTATCATACTCATTTTCATGCTTTTCCAAGCTTGTTCAACTAACGTAACTATATATATATATATATATATATATATATATATATATATATATATATATATATATTTTTTTTTTTTTTTTTTTTTTACCAGATTCTCTCACCAATTTAGTATTAGGACTCCCCCAATCACACTATACCATCAACGCTAGGAGGATGAAGGCAGCACAGGCTTCCTCGAGACCTGTGAAACCAGCCACCGCTTCTTTTCCAACTGCCACTCACGCAACGCCACGGGACAGCCGAACGCGCTCGAAGGAAAGTGCCAACCGCCAGATCTGTTATGTCAGCTAACAGACGCCTGCACTGACTAGCCTCATGTTGAGTGATGGGGGGGAGAAGGGGGGCCATCCTACCCACCCAGAGAGAGCGAGGCCAATTGTGCTCTCTTGGACTCCTGGCTGCGGATGGCTGTAGCATCACCAGGAATCGAACTCACAATCTCCTGATAGGGCCAACGCTTAGACGGTTGCCACTCGGGAGCTCGAGATACATTTAGTAATATTAACTTACAATTGAAGGTAGCTTCATTTGGTCAAAACAACTGGACACTTGTGTACCAATCCAAGCTGTCTGTCTGTTTGCTTCTTTTAAGAGACTACTGAATATCATGAAACTAAAAGTCTAATTTCTGGTAACTGTCCCTATGTAATTATTAAATTTGTGTTGGCCTCTTGGATAGCAAAGTGGTGGAAAAATATAGTTTTCCTGACAGCGCAAGAATAGGTAACCTGTTTAAATATGCAAAGAGGTATACTTTATTTCTACTCTTATATTTGCGTCTACTTTAATTTCTATTTTTTTATTTTCAAAAAGTGGACTGCATGTTAAATGTTAATTAAAATTATAACAAGGCTCAAGTTCAACAACTAATTTTTTAATTTCACTGCTGTAATCTGGGTCACGTTCACTACAATAACCTACATTTTGGGGGAAAGGTTACAGTTTGCTCTGGTCTGCCATAGTACCAGAGGCACAACTTAATGCAGCACACTTTTTTCGTTTTTTTTTTTTTTTTTTTGGGAAGTACAACTTCTACACGGTGAAGTTAGTTTTACATCTAAGCCTCCCCGAATAAACAACAAAATGAGCATAAACTCCATTTAAACTCAAAACAGTTCATTTAAACCATTTAAAAATTATTTTAAAAGATTGAAGTGTATAAAAGATTTATAGTGTTTATAGTGTTTGTTCAGTTTGATGCATATATTCAGGTTGGAAAGCCCACGTGATTTAAACAGCAAAAATTCTATTAAATTTACTGTGTTCACCTAAATTTACAGTTGTGTTGGTTACAACTAGCCAGTCTGTTACAAATAACCCTGCCTTAGAGGTCTACAGTAACACTCACACTGTTTATGGCTGCGCTAGAAACAAAGTTTATGCTTTATCTTATAGCACAGATGTCACGTGTATATTAGAAACAATATGTTTGGGATGTGACTCAACGTTAGGCGTTTTTACTGGTCAAAAGAAACATGAACCTAATCGGCTAACTTAAACTGTCTAAAAGAAAATCCAAAGGACCTTGTACACAAAGTACAAAGGGTAGAGGGAAGAGAGAGTGAAAAATCTTAAAGATGTAGTATGAAACATTTGACTGACTACAATGATACTATGTGCCAAGAAAAAAAATCTCATTATGTCACAGCCATATGCAAGAAGCAAGAGAGATTTGTTTTAAGGAAATTGACCTCTGTAACTGCACGTTTTAAGAAGATTTAAGGAGACTGAGCATCAGGAAAAAATTTTAAAATAAATTGCGCCTAATGTAAAACTGTGCCCATGTGTGTTTGTGAAAGTCACCAAATTAGGTGATCTGCATTCCATGACAAACATAGACACACACAGACATAGACACATGGAGCACAGGCGAGATCCCTCTGTTCTTCAGTCCTCTGTGAAACTTCAGAAGCTCCACTGCCACATAAAAGAGCTGCCAAGTCCACAACTTTACTACACTCCCTATGATGGATCGGGTCCCTCTTTTTTCTCTCCATCGCTCCCTCCTGCCTCTTTGAAAAAGGGAAAGAGTTCTCTTCTCAGAAGCAGCGGAAGTGCGCTCATCCTGTTAGAGAAGGCTGATGCGATTTTGATTATTATGGGATGGCAAGGACAGGTTCAGCGGGTTTGAGTGGGCATTTGGTGTTGCCGTGGAGACTAGTGCAAAGACCTGAATAACATGTAGACAGTCAGAAGGACTGCGGCGCAGAGCGAGAACAGTGAATGTGGATAGGGAAGGAAAAAAGAATTAAGATTGAATTAACAAAAAAACAAAAGTTAAACTTGCCCTACAGAAAAGGTTCTCACCATCTGATTTTCTCTTAGTTTCATCTCAGTTTTAAAACACCATAATATTAGAAAAGGGAAGTTCAAGTCAAGTGGAATCATTCTACTCATAAGCATCTTTCAGATCAGAACAGATGACAAATACATCCTCACCTGAGTGCTCGGCTGAGCTTGTCATAGTTCATCTGCGGTTTGCACTTGCGGACTCCCCACAGTCGTGCCACCTCATCTGGATCCTTGATCACAAACTCGCCATAGTCGCCCTGCCAGGCAATGACATCGTGGTACTCCTCTTTCCTCAGCAGCTCCAGAATGAAGTGCCAGAGCTGGATCTGTCTGGAGCCTGGGCTTGATTCAGGCTTGTAGGCCCATTCTGGGAAGGCAAACCCTGGGAGGTTAACAAGAACAGTTTGGCACAATGAGTACATGTATCTAAATTAACTTCTTAATCAAGCAAGCTGCCACCAAATGTACCCCAAGCGCTATTATCTTTTTTCTTATGTACGAGATGATTGGTGAATAGAACCCATTTGATCTCTAAAAGACACTGACAAACAGGAGACTAGATTTCTTCATATTAATGACTGGCATGTACAGTTACTTGACACAATCATCTAAGTGAAATTAAGTGAATATTTGAAGGACATCAATGTGTGGGAAGTGTTCATTTCACTGTACTTTATCCTCATTTTTCAGAAGATCAAATACGAATGGCACAAAGTCAACATTCACTTTCTGCTTCTGACTTGATCTCCTCAGTTCAGACTTGGTTATGGTGAGCTGGTTTTCAATAGCCATAAAAGAAATGCACTTAGTGTGAATGAAGCCATCACTGGAGTGTGCATTTAATATCTATGTAAGACATATGTTGTTTAAGTCACTAAGTCAAGTGTGTGAAGAGTAGAGCGGTAATGAACAGTCAGTAGAAGCTGACAAATAAATTATGAACTAAATCCAGTTTTTAAATCAGTCTGGTATCTATTGCTGATCAGAAACATTTTTTTGGGTTATTAGGCTAGGTCACCACTAGCATGCAGATATAGGATATCCAAGGCATCAAGAAACTTTCACGCAAAAAACTGTCAGTCAAATTTCAGTCAAAACCGGCAGTTCTTGGCAATGTCAAGTAATGAAGCTCACCAGTGACAGATAGTTAGGAATCTTCACAACCACACTAAACTGTTTCAGACCTCTAATTTAAGGTGACAGTCTTAATTCTCTTGTCCAGTCCAAATACGTTTTCTACTGCTCTGGTTTGCTAAAGAGCCAACAGCAGCTAGCGTCAGTTCAATTTAATTCCTGACGATGCTAGTTAGGAAACTGTGATGCCAGATTGGAAGGGATCCCCCTGATTATCAATTCATTAGTGATGCTTTTTCATTATCTTGTAGTCCTTCTATAAAGTTGCATAAATAAAAAGCAACATAAGGGAATAGAGTTTATGCAACTGACAAACAGCAAATCAATGATAAATTATGATAACACAATAATAAAAAAAAAAAAATACTTTCAACAATTTCTAATAGCAAATATAGGTAGTTTTATAATACAGGCATAGAAGTCTGTTTTTAAATGGTTTTAAATAGGACTTCCAGACAATAGTTCATGAGTCAAAGTATGTCTATTGGCAGTGGCTTAATTAACGACAGCCTTATGAATTTGTGCATCACACACATTCTGGAGCGCAAAAGCTTTTCTGTTGTTTCTGAATACATGTTGATGACACAGCTTAAAACAGGAGGAAGAAGAACTCTAGTGTAGATAGTTGATCTTGGTGAAAACTTCAGTTTAGTTTTTCAGTTCTAGAAAGAACATGAGAAAAAGAGAGGAGGAGAGAAAATACTACTACTAAAGCACTACTTCCTTAAATTATAAAACATCCCAGTCTAGACATTGAGACAATTCTTAAGTTAGTAATGACACCATATAAGGAACCACACACAGTAAAGAACAATGACCGGGTCTTTAACTTGGATCCTATCACTTACCTCACTGTGTGGCTAGTGGTCCAAAAATAAATAGCAAATCTGGGTAGTTTTAGAATATGGGCATAGAAGTCTGTATTTATGTTTTTAAATAGTTTTAAACTGAGCATCCTTGAGGTGGCAGTCAAAACAAAGCTTAAGCCCACAGTCACACAGGGGTGGTAGAACAGAAGTGTGTTCTAAACTTGTAATTGACACAATACTTAGAGTAGAAGGTCACACTGAACTTGAAGCAACTCTGCATTTTCAGCATTGGCACTGTGTGTTCCGATCACACACAAAAAAACTAACCAAATAATAAATAAATAAAACCACAACAACTACTTTTACATACGGTGTGTCTCAAGAGACAAAAACACCTAGAAGCAGAAACTGTACAGTATTAAAAAAAAAAGCTCACTATAGGATTTAGAAGTTCTCATGCTCGCACAATTTAGCCTTCTAATATATACTGCAATACATTCTCAACCAAGTCATTATTTCTGTCAGTCACATCTAAATCAGCCCAATTGCCATCAAAAGAAGAGCACAAGGTGCACGTATCACTGGACCAAGGTGCCTGAAAATGTCTGGCACAGTAGCTAAAGGGAGTGCAGGCATGCATGAATCTTCAATGAGCATAATACTGCAGTAATACAGAACTGTGCCTCATAAAAGTTAATTGTTAATTTGTTTTGGTTTTACACATCCTGTCTATTTAACAGCATGCATTACTCTTTCCTAATGACTCCATAGAAAACATTGCTCTGTGCTACATGATGCTTAAGGACGGGAGAGATTATGTCCTTGTGATGCAAGTGTATGCTGTTGTAATCCTGCTTCTGAAATGAGGACTTCCCAGACAATAGTTCACGAGTCAAAGTACGTCTATTGGCTGTGGTTTGATTAACGACAGCCTTATGAATTTGTGCATCACACACATTCTGCAGCGCAAAAGCTTTTCTGTTGTTTCTGAATACATGTTGATCACACAGCTTAAAACATGAGGAAGAAGAACTCTAGTGTAGATAGTTGATCTTGGTGAAAACTTCAGTTTAGTTTTTCAGTTCTAGAAAGAACATGATTTTTTTTTTCCAATCACACTACTTCCTTTAATTATAAAACATCTCAGTCTAGACATTTTATCATAATTCTTAAGTTAGTAATGACACCATATAAGGAACCACACACAATAAAGAACAACGGCCAGGTCTTTAACTTAGATCCTATCACATATCTCATTGTGCGGCTAGTGGTCCAAAAATAAAACAAAATTCCCACACTTAAAATAATAATGAAAAAAATAATTACCAAGTCCTGGCACACAGTGTGTTTTGCTGACTGCGGTGCCAGGTGTTGCAGTGTTTTTGGTGCTTGACTACTTATAAAGCCCATCTCAGTGTTAGCTGGATAAAGCAGAACAGCTCGGCTTTACCATCAGTGCTACCACTTTGCCAACCTCATGGGCTGTAGGGAAACACAGAGCAGGGGCAGGAGGCTGACTGAGGTGCCACAGGCCATTTCTCAATGTCCACGAATACTGTTCTGCAACCGATGATGCAGACTGACACTCACTAAAGGTTGTAGCGTTTGGCCAAAAGAGCTTAACCTGTGTAAAGGCTATGGCTGGACGTAAATATCTGACCGTTTTAGGATTCAGTTTTTTGTTTTTTTTTTGGCAAAATGTAGGCCATCAATAAGGCAAACTGTAAAATACTGTAACGTTCGGCATTCTTGCAAGAAACTTAGGTGATGCATGGTTACGGTCCATGATGCAGCTTTATTTTTAATTTGCGGAAAATGGCACTAAAACACAATGAGAAGAAGAAGAAGAAAAAAAAAACAAACAAACAAAAAAACAAAACAAAAAAAAAAAAACACAGCTCTCTGCTCTAAACTGGAAAACAACCACTCCGGCCATATTCATGTTCATCATCATAAAAGTCTCTGTACAAATGAACCTAAAACAGCCCAAAAGTTTATTTAAAAATACAATGTTGCAGCAATGCCACAATATATTTTGTCAACTGTACTATATACACTTTTTTAGCACAGTTTGAATATGGAAATACACTATATTGCAAGTATTCGCTCGCCTGCCTGCCTTCTCTCTCTTGAACTTTAGCAACATCCCATTTTTAATTCATAGGGTTTAATATGATGTTTGCCCACCCTTTGCAGCTATAACAGCTTAAACTCACTCCTAAACCTTGTGGAAAGCCTTCCCAGAAGAGTTGATGGTCAAATTCCCATTCTTCCCAAAGTGCATTTGTGACGTCAGGCATTGATGCTGGACGAGAAGGCCTGGGTCGCAGTGTCCGCTCTAATTCATCCACAAGGTGTTCTATCGGGTTGAGGTCAGGTCTCTGTGCAGGCCAGTCAAGTTCTTCCACACCAAACTCGCTCATCCATGTCTTTATGGATCTTGCTTTGTGCACTGGTGTGCAGTCATGTTGGAACAGGAACGGGCCGTCCCCCAACTGTTCCCACAAAGTTGGGAGCATGAAACCAAAATCTCTTGGTCTGCTGAAGCATTAAGAGTTCCTTTCACTGGAACTAAGGGGCTGAGCCCAACTCCTGAAATACAACCCCACACCATAATCCACCCTCCACCAAACTTTACACTTGGCACAATACAGTCAGACATGTACCGTTCTCCCGGGCAACCACCAAACCCAGACTCATCCATAGGATTGCCAAACGGAGAAGTGCTTTACACCACTGCATTTGATGCTTTGCATTGCGCTTGGTGATGTAAGGCTTGGATGCAGCTACTTGGCCATGGAAACCCATTCCATGAAGTGCTCTATGCTGTTCTTGAGCTAATCTGAAGGCCACATGAAGTTTGGACGTCTGTAGAGAGTGACCACACTATGTGCCTCAGCATCCACTGACCCCGCTCTGTTTTACGTGACCTACCACTTTGTGGCTGAGTTGCCATCATTCACAATTGCTTCCACTTTGGTATAATACCACTGACTGTGGAATACTTAGTAGTGAGGAAATTTCATCACCATTCTTTTACAAATGTCTGCAGAAGCAGTCTGCAGGCCTAGGTGCTTGGTTTTATACACCTGTGGCCGTGGAAGTGATTGGAACAACTAAACTCAATGATTTGGATGGGTGAGTGAAAACCTTTGGCAATAGTGTATACACACCATCTCATTGCTTTCTCACAGCAGTGAATGTCACCCTAATGCAGTGCTAGAGAGCATGTATTCCCAGGGTAGTTGCAAACAGTGCCCTGCCATACTGGACCCTTATTAGGGTTAACCCATGCACGCCTATCCTTAAGCCCACCACTAAGATAGACTAGCAGGCCTGACAGAGCACTCTACAAGGAAAGAAGCTAGCCTGGAGATTCAGATTTTACAGCAGATGAAACCGCAATGCACCTGTAACACAGGTGACAGATGTGGATTTTCTGAACAACTTTTTCTGCCCCCTTCCAAGGATCAGTACATCCCTACTTCAGCGTATTTTAAATATCAAATGACCACTTTTTTTTTACTATGTTTTCAGAGCAATCTAGCTGATCAGTACAGGTACAATTCGGACACTGGGGCTTCGCTAATCACTCTATTGATGTTCACATAGCAGCAATCATTCTGCTACTTTCATAAGCCGAGATCAGCTCATCTTATGTTTGAGAACTGATGTGTCGATGCTGGTCATGAAAGATTTCCCACTTTTTACTGCCAAAATCCGACAATTTTATAATGCAGTCTTGACTCAAACACAGTGTGGGTGCTTTAAACAACTAAGAACCACATATTTTGATACATTTGATATTCTATAAGTCCGAAACTGGCAAGACCGCATAATATTTTATTTCCCTTACCACCTGAACTTGACTATTTGGAATTTTAATTCAATCTGGCTTCTTATTTGGGAAACAAGTAAATATTACAAAAAAAAGGTTGGGACTGAAGCAGGTATTAGAAATACTACATTTTAGACCTGACAGAGCTTAGGTTTTGACAATTATTAAGACTATTTGGGCAAAAGGAGAAACACTGTCGGCTTAGGTGGCCTATTATTGTGCTGCACAACTGCGGACTGTGATTCTAGTCTTTCTGCTGCGTTACCACTCTGTAATTTAGAACTCTCCTGAAGTTCAGTGCACTTTGTAATTTTACGTCAGATGCCAAGTTTTGTGGAACAGAACATCAAAACAATACCCAGAGATGTAGTTAGAACTGGCCTCACACCTACAGTACATTTTGTTTGCTCGCTGTAATTGACAGACAAGTCACACCACACAGATGGGGCTCATACATGACTAGTCGAGTGTGTGTGGGACAAGACCTCGAACATGTGAGTGGGCACGCAAACACACGCAGCATCCCACTGTGAGTGTGCGTCAGTGCTGACTCATGGCGTATGTGCGAGTGTTTGTCATTCAGCTTTCACAAGAAGTGCACCTTTTCCCTCCGCTCTCATCCTTTTCTCTCTCTCTCTTTTGCTCCCTTGCTCCCACACCATCTCCTAGCAACAAGACACTTCAGTGCTATAAATACACATGTAGCTGAAAAAAGGCAAAACAAAATTCAATTAATCCAGAAAAAAAAACACTCATGAACTGGAACTAGAGGCACCGTTACTGATTTTTGAAGACCGCTACAGATCCCAAATACGTTGTTGCTGGCAGACACTGAGCAAACAAATTTTCCCCAAACTGTTTGCATTCAGGCCTTTTCGATTGTGTAGATGCCCTCAGAAGTATGCAGTAGCCGTCTTCAGCTTTAGCAAGTAAAATAAAAATAAAACAACAGACAAGCTCCATAACTCCGTACCTTGAGCCACTTTGTGGGGAAAAATTAATTATGGTGTCTATATCTACTAGACATACTCTAGGGCTGCAATGGCATGGTGCTGTAAGGTAGAATCGACAAACTGAACTGAACAAACTAAACAGGTGAAAGAGAAAGAAGTGAAGAAAATCACTGAAAGTAAAGATCAGCAGACATGTGGTTATTGACAAAGAACACACCCCTATAATAATAATAATAATAATAATAATAATAATAATAATAATAATAATAATAATAATAATAATAATGCAATACAAAATTATTCAAGTACACAGTTGCACAAGCTTAACAGAGGTCTTTTGGGCAGAGTTTCAGGAAGAGCTTTATAAACTACCTGAAGAAATTCCAAACAAACTAGTGCACCATATCACACCTGGCTTTAACCTAAGACCACAACGCAAACTAGAGCGTACACAAACATGCTCAAAGTGCAATAACAGCTATAACGGGCATGTCCCCAATGTCTGTGGGCTCTGCTGGGACTGCCATTTCTCAGATGGTTACTGTCACCAATGGATATACAGAGTTGATAGACCACCTGACAAAACATGTACACACACCCACCCACACATTCACACCTCACCTGGTAAACATACGCGTAAACACCCTGACACAATCCTTACCTGATACAAGTAGTGCAAACCCGACTTACTGGTATCAACTGCGTAGCTGACTAAAATATGATCTGCAGAATTAACAGCATCAAACAGTGTTACTGTTGGATGCCTCAGGTACTTTGTTTTGGTTGCTTCTCTCTAAACAGTAGGCTGATTTTTCTGGTTTGCACAGCTTGCCTGCCTCTGTCCAATTTACACACTGACCAGAAAAATTCCTATTAAAAGGAAGATGTATTAAATTACTATTTATCAGTTACGATCTCTCACAACTTTTTCAAATACATAAAGAATTAGGGCTGAATGGTCAGTTGTTTTCTTTTAAATTGTGAATTTAGTACGCATGTACTTGTTAAACTGCAAGAGTTGCAATTACTTTCTATCATTGTATTAAAGTGTTAATCTTAGTTTTAATTGGCCTTTAATTGGCCAGTTTGTGAAGTGGCAGTCTGGGTCATTACATTCAATTCTCAAATCTGAAAGAAAGAAAAAAAAAAAAATGGACGTGCCGATTTTCTTGGTTTAATTAAAAAAAAATTTTTTTTTAAATGCACAGCTTAATTTACAATAATAATTACATTTTATATCACAATTTTAATATTTATAGTATTCAACTATGTCATTAAGTTGACCACTTCTCCATGTTGGCAGGCAAGCTTTAACTGCGATTGAACAGATCCCAGCACAGCAAAGTCAATCGGCCCCTGGAGCTGCTAAAGTCGTCCCTATGGCTGATCTAACGCCATGTCCCAAACTACATACTTCTGTTGCTGCGTAGCTACTACACAAATGAAGATGCATCTAATTGTACAAGCGCTATTTTTTGCATACTATTCAGTGTGCTAGTATGCAGTTTGGAATGTGAAAACACCACAGTTGGAAATTTAAAAACGTGTTCACAAAAACGTTTTACTGCCTTTGCTGGATTGGTTATGGGTTAGAAAAAAATTATTCTGAAAATAGACGCCACATACAAATAGTTAATTTTCATTTTATATGGGCAGTTACAAAAATCAAAACAACTGGAGCATTAGTAATACCAATTGCTAAGCAGATAACTCAGAAGTTAGTCAGTATTCAAGCACTGAAAATGACTCTGTGGCTGAGGGCGTCACTAAAAACACTGTACTTCTATACAAAGTTGGGCTGTAAAAACAAATTAGAAAATATTAATGTATACGCATATTCAAATGTAGAAAGTTACCATGCGCATGTTTAAAAACTGGAACATACCTGGACAGAAATTATGTGACCACTCCCAACAGCTACCAAACGCAGAGAAGAAGAAGAAGAATGTTACTGTCCATAAACAGCTATTTTAGTTTTGAGTTTAAAAATGTAGGGATACTTTCAAATCTCGCAGCTCTTTGACAGCTCATTTTGAACAAAGCTGTATGTTCACTTTATAAGCTGAATAGTACTAATAGGCAGACATACATTCTTATACAAGGTAACTGGAGGGTCTGTGACGAATGGCAGACGTTTTCTGACAACACTCCAAATGTGCCTGCTTTGCAGCAGGCAGCGGAGTGAGCTGCTAGCTCTGCAGCAAAAAGATCAGGCTTCAATATGTACAAATATTTGACAAACCAGCTGACAGTCCTAGTACACATCGAATCTGTCCCACACTGTTGTGATCAGTGTTTCATTATAAAAGATTTCTTTATGGAAAAGCTGTGTGACATCAGCAAGAAAGGGAGGGGGAAAAAAAACCATAACATTGCAACTCTAGTGTGTGTACCTAATGGCTCCAACATGTTTAGGGCCCCCACACTCATTTGCGCTTTCTATCTGTGTTCCCTCTATCCATTCCCCACTTCCCTCCCTTCCTCCCATTCTTTGTAAGGTCTATATTTAGCCAGAGGAAAAGGTCGGCCTCCATCTGCTAATGATGGTGGCGACGGGGAAAAAGGTAAGGTAGGTGTGTGAGAGAGAGAGAGAGAGAGAGAGAGAGAGAGAGAGAGAGAGAGAGAGAGAGAGAGAGAGAGAGAGAGAGAGAGAGAGAGAGAGAGAGACTGACTGTGTGTGGGATGAGTAATACAAAGAGCCAAGAGCTGCTGCTCCCCCTCAATGTTCCATTTACAATTTACTGCAAAAGTTCTCTGCTCAGTTTTGGAAAGTGAAGGAAGAAGTTTTGTGCAGTTTATACACAGGCAGCATGTGTGTATAAATGACTACTTTCAGAACTGACCAATTTCCAGATTACACTGACAACACCTTTAAAGCAGTGGGTCCTCGCTACAAGCCAGTGTACAGCTTCCACAATAATAATAATAATAATAATAATAAAAACCTACCATTTAAAATGCAATGAAAACATTTCTATTCGTGTTGACCTGCTTGTTCATCAACAAAAATGAAAATCCAACTTGCGTCTGCTTTTGTAAAATCAAAACACATAGTTCAACTAAGTGGCTGTCACCAAAACAGATCGAATTTTATGGCTACTGTGGAAAGGGGTGAAATGCCACCACGTACTGTACATTTTCCAAATGTTTACAAAATTTAGCTAGCAAATCATTACGGGTGGAACTCTCAGACTACAAAAGTTAGATTAGAGTTCACTAAACACATCATGAAGTCAATCAAATTTAGGAAATAAAATTAAGATATAAATGTTAATAACTAATATTATGTTATTAACATAATATGTTAATAACTTTATAACAGTGTTAGTAGCACTGCACAGATTGTCAGTGTCTTTGCTCAGTGCATCATTTTGAATAACTTTTTAATTGTTCATGGACAGAGCTGTCTGTAGGGGTTGTGTTTCACATACCATGGACAGTGTTTTCTACAGTGTGAGTATATAAAATCAAAGGCTTTGTTTGTACATGGTGGCCTATTCAAACATGCAGTGCAACCAGATATCAAGATTTCTGAGAAGAGAGAGAAAAAAAAAAAAAAAAAAAAAAAAAGTGTATGCCTGGCTTTCGAGGACATTCAACTACAGCTTAACCAGCCAAATAAGAGACTTGAAGACAGATGAAGAGCATGAGAGCAAAACTATGAAATGTACTTACAGCTCTATTCTGGCATAGAACACTCAATCTCCACTGCAATTCCACAATGATCCAATGATCCAAGGTAAATAATGTAACAGTCTTTCGAGTTTCAAATCAACTAAATTTAATCAATCTAACCATTAAGGTACATTGCACTCATTTACACCAACAACTACTAAATTCCAAAATAGGTCATTGGCTATCAGGCGCATTATCGGCGAGTACTTATAAAATAAAACAAAATACATTAATTAATTAATAATAATAATTTTAAAAAAAACACATTCAGTGTGAACAAAATGGCATCAAAGCTTCACCAACATTTTCATATGGCGGCCCCACTCTGCTGACAACACTGTGCTGATCCCAGATTGGGCATAGTTGGGCAGCAAACCGACAAACTTCCATGCTAGGACCAATAAAATATAAGATGCAATGTAATCAATTCAAATCAATTCATTTCAAACTCACTAACTGTACATCCATTTTCAAATCGACCCATTATTACATCCATGCATATTTAATTCTACTTCACAAGAAAAAGAAGTACCAGATGAGAACAACACCAAGAACAAGAGGACAGCTAAGCAGAAGGTACCCAAACAAAGGTAAACTGGGGGAATGAGAGAGGGAGGAATGGTAAAGAACAAGTGCAGCAGAAGAGAATTAATGCAAGTTGAGAGGATAACATCAAAGAGTTGGGCAGTCAGCTGCAGGTGCACAGTGCCAACCTTCAGCCCTCACATGATCCGTGCAGTGCACCCTTACATAACAAACAGACTGTGTTCACAGTGCAGCCGTGCCCACCTTTGCCAACTCTAACAGCTGAGGTCCAGGGTTGTAGCCCCAATAGACTGCACAGAGTTCCAGAGATGCAACCCTAATGGCTTGGCATACACAAACGTGTTATATTTGTTACACACACACACACACACACACACACACACACACACACACACACACACACACACCTCCGAGTGCCCTCATGAGTGATCTTGCTGTGCTCAAGAGCCCACCATGGTGCCAACTGGAGCAAGCATGCAGATATGCTGTGGGCGAGTCTCCAGTTACCAATAACACTGCCAGGGTGGCCAGTCAGAGACTATAGAAGAGCACACTGATGGGGTAATAAGAGTGGACCAACAGCAGACAAAGATGGACTGAGAATTCATGACCACTTTTCAGTATCTGAAAGATGTGTTTGTGCTTGATTACATTCCTAGGTGGACGATTTCAGTTGTTCAATTTGCAAGCAGTCATCTTCAATATAAAATAATCACCTTATCCATCAAATGAACACCCTTACCACTCAAAAAGACCACCGTTAAACCTACATCAATCTAAAAGAAGAAAAAAAAAGGATACAACTAAATGACAGTAAATTGTTACTTTATGCTCACAAACATTTAATTCAGGAAAGACTGGAGGTCTTGCTTGGAGTGGAGGAAAAGTTTCAGTAGCCTGAGGCGGTGGACTGGCATGTGAACCTTTTGTTTTCATGGCAGTAGATTACACTGGCTTGACAGTACAAAATTTAGGCGCACTGGACTCCAGATAAGTCCTAGTCACAACAGCGACCATGTGTAGCCTGGTCCAATGTGCTTGACCCTGGGAACTGGGAAAGCTGTTCAAGAGCATTTTAACTCGCAGTGAGAGACCTGAGGTCAGAAGACAACAAAGGATTCAGAGAGTGACCTGGCCTCCTCAGCAAGTCAATTTGACATGTATGCCATGCCATGTGAGTACCCAAGATGCAGCAGAAGAGTGCTGTATCTAAAGCTAAGGCCTACGCCTAATACTTTTATAACTGTACCTGCTAAAGCTAAACATCAAGGAGCAGTTATTTTCACATCTACAATCTTCATGTCAACACCAGTGAAACAAAAACTCCAGTTACCGGCAAACGGTGGTGGAGACGAGGCTCCAGATGTCCGGGACGCCACGGTGCGACAGCCAACTCTGCCCAGACAGAAACCAGACGCATCACAGGGGAGTTCCTCGCAGGGCTATGATTAAATCAACCATAGATGGTCAGGCAGGGTGCGTTTCTGGGCCAATTTTCCTGCTATGTGAGGACTGCTGAGCATGAGGAGCAGTCTGCAACTGCAGCCTGCCAAACAACTCCACTAACAGGCCTGCGCAGGTCCATAGTACATTCAACACGTTCAGTAACAGCACATCATAACACTCTGTGCTCTACTGTGTATACTAGAAACTATCTAAAAAAGGCCACTTCTTGACTCCATGTTCAAATAACGCACAACTGCCACCATTATCTTCAATTCATGATCACATGGTATTTTTTTTTACCATCATCAGGAATATTGGTTTACATTAGTCTTGAGCTGTGATGCAAGTAAAAGCAACTTTTTGGCAGTTAACTAAAAGATAATCTAAGATATATTTAAAAATTACTTAATTCAATCTTCAGTTTTCACAGCTGTTCATCCTATACTTCAGTTACTAGACACTCTGGTCATATATGGGTAGCCTTCACTCCTGATATTAAGCAAAAGTCATTAAAAATCAGCTTAAGACGCTGGGTGATGATGCTCCAAATCTTCCCAATAAAGCTTAAATGCTACTAATATCTCACCATAGATAACTCATCAACCTGATCTGGTGTTGAGAACAACTCCATGTGTGAACTAACTGACTCACTTTTTCTTTCCACAGAAAACTGAAAACATATGTTCAAGACTCAGCAACTCTTGTGAGGTAGCCTGTAAAATCATGACCTGTCACAACCATTTGCTTGAATCAACCAGTGAATTTCAATTTTTTTGTAGGACAAGGCAGGTATGGGCTATGACTGTATTTTAATCATCCCTTCACTAATTGCCCCCCAAAATTAAGATGCCAACATGTGAAGGCTGAGACTCTGTTAAACACTCTCATGGAAGACCTTTTAACACAGCTCATAGCACTGAACCTAAGTGGACTCGGTTCAGGACTCTCTCTTAGAGGGTAGATGGAAGTCAGCCAGGTTGAACCTTGCTCAGGTCAAGCTTAACTTTTTCTCCTATAAAATGATTCTGGGAGTCTAATTTTAACTGTCACTGCCCTGTCTGTGTCAGTTTATAGCAAAACTGGCTGAAGAGAGTGTGTCTCCAGAACTGCTCAAAACAGAAACACTTACTGTAGTCATGTAAGACGGCCAAAACAGTTTTGTGAGCAATAAACATGATCCACATATAATCTACTGTCTTGGCTGCTCTTATGGCCTTCACTTTTCGGTCCATTTTGAATGTAGCAATCTCACTAGATTTCCCTCCCTGTTGTGGGCTCTGACTTATGTTCTTGTCTGCCATGTTAAAATAACCTATGTTTATCCCTTTGATTCTGTGACTCCACACAGAAACATTTCATTTCTGCTGAGCCACGCTATCCTGAAGAGAGGATGAAAGACCCCTAAAGGAACTTAGTTTCATGAACAACTGAACTGTTTCTACTGAGAAAATTTGCACAAAATTTTATATTAAACTATTTGAAGAGAGGATCCAAGTAGCCTATATCGCTGAAATTTTGGGCAACACACACACACACACACACACACACACACACACACACACACACACACACACACACACTTTCAAAGCCACTTCTCCCTCAGGGTCACAGGGGGGTGCTGGAGCCTATCCCAGCGGTGACTGGGCGGAAGGCAGGATACACCCTGGACAGGTCAATTTTGGCCAATAGTGTATCAGGAAATAAATTTACAATAATACTAAAAACATTCTAACCTACAAGCCTCTTAGTTTATAAGCCATGATAGAAAGCAACAAGTGAAAACTGAACGGAAAAACAATTTGCTAGTTTGAATACTGTCGTTCCTTGTTTTGGGCATATACAGCAGTGTGAAATGTCCTTTCAGATACTGGCACCCTGGTGTGATCCACACTAACAGCAATAGGCCCCATCAACCCCTGAGGGGGTCCAAGAGACAGTCATCTGGGCCCCATGCAATCGTCTGGAGTGACCTGGCTGATGGGTGTGCTTTACACAGAAGCAGAGGCAAAGGTGTAAAAAAGTGTGGGTGAAAGGAGACCGAGTATCTGAACATCAGTCTGTAGAAAAAGATCAAAACAAACAAACAATCAAACAAACACAAACAAAGGCCCTGCAAGTGATGCAGAACAACTACCTTCCAACCTTTTGCATCTGACTCCAAGTCAAGCCAACTGCTCCAAGTTCTTTTCATGATTGCACATACATCCCCTGACTTTCTCTCTGGACTCCTACTGTTTAACTATTCAAAACTGTACATATGAAAGAGTACTTGCTGTTATTACTGTTTACTATGTAAATCCAACAAGTCAAAGTGACAAGAAAGAAAGCTTGCTAAAGAATGGAGATGGAAGGATGTAAGGGCAGACTGAGTGGAAAAAGACAGAAAGAACGGAGGGAGTGAATGGGTGGGAAGGAGAGAAGGCGATAGATTGCTTCTTTTCAAGTTCTGTGTTGTGGTTAGGTCTCAAGACTCCATCTTTACTTTCATTTTGCTCCAGGCGCACGCACACACAGACAGAGTGGCTGACGACACATGCACTGGCTCCAGCTGTGGGATTAGAACGCTGTCTCCATGGTCGCTCCCCGTTTTCTCTCCCACCACAGGCAGAGACTGCAGCAGCAGCCAATCCCTCTCCCTTAACTGCAAATGGGCCTTTCATTTACGAGCTTTCCGTTAGCATGCAGACACCATGCCTCCTCAAACTATGCATAGCCACATATCATTCACAGCACTACCAGCTTTCCACCAAATCAGAATGAGGCCAAATGAACCATAGAAGACAACCTACTACTAACTCAAGCATTGGCCTACATCAGACATCTGAGTTAACAAATCTGGAAATCACCTAGGGGCCTCTTGCTGATGATAGCCCACTGAAAATCTGCAACTCATGAATAACAAACTCAGCTTTTAATAGCTTAATTTCCACTGTTCTGCAAGAGTGGCTGAAAGTTCCACCGCCTATCTTGGTGGCCTACACAGACTCGGAAATCCACTGATGGGTTCTGAGAGCACCCTCACCTTCAGACAGAGCCCTTTATGAGTCATATCAGAAGGAACCATAGCACCTGCATGGCTCTCAAATGCACTCTTATAACAGAACGTACTGTAGACAGACTTCTCTCAATGTTTCAAACACCACACACAGGCCCGTTTGATCCAAGCCCTGCTGCGCTAACACTAGATCCGCCTACAAAAATAAATTGGCTGAGTAAAAATAAAAGAGGGAGCGAGTCAAAGTGGCGTCACCACAAAGATGGCAACGCAAGAGAGGGAGATTGAGCACGAGTGTGAGAATTAGGAAAGTGTGTGCTGCTGTCTACAAGTGTGCATGAGTGTGTGTGTGTATAATGCAATGCAGACACCAGCCATTAAAGTGGAATGTGGGGGGTCTGGGGCCCCCTATTAAACTGTGTGCGCAAGAGTGTCTTGCACACTACCTCATACAAACCCGGGATTCTTGTCTTCATTATGACCAAATTAAGGCTAGACCTTGTCAGGGTGACAATGTTTTAAGTGATATTCCTGAGCACAAGTTTTTGGGTGTCATACAAGAGCTTGATCCTCAGAGTTAAGGTACATTTATTCGGCTGAGGCCATGGATTACATCACACAGATCTGTATGCAGTTCCCATAAAAACAAATATGAAGAAAAGAAACAAAACAGACTTTGTAAGAGAAATACTTCACCAAAAACCATTAATACCACAAATAACCAACAACAGTAAGAACACGTCACATAGCTTTTTGAAAAAACTGTTTCCCACAAATCTGAAACACTCCACTGGGTGGAGCAGGGTGGGGGGATGGGACAGGTTATTGGAATATAAGGATACTCATCACAGCATTTGTGTTTTCGAATAAAAATATTTGGGTATTTGGATGAGTGAACATTGAACCTTTCTACTTTTTTTTGTTTGTTTTCAGTGGCATCCAAGGCACCTCATAGAAATGGCAAGCCTTTTTATTCATAACAACTATTAAAATAAATTATTTTCTTGCTGGAATGTTAAAAATTATAATTTAAATTGGACAAAAAGTGAATACTTGGGCAGGTTGCTCAAAAATAGTCTGTGTGGGAAACGTATCAATTTCACACTCATGACAGTATGTTGGCATGTTAGTTGTTTGCATTTTGTGTAAAAATATTCCTTTAAATCTGTTTCTCGCTGTGTCTTCTTTTCAACCATGTCAAAAACTGACTCAAAATCACAAGCACTCTTCAAAACGTCACAAACAGCAACCTACTCCTGTCTCACCCTCAGTCTCAGCACAAGCAAGGATGCTTTTGAAAATGTCAAAGTACACAACTTGTGCTCTCACACACACAAATCATGCTGTACGACCACACACACACACACACACACACACACACACACACACACACCAAAGGGAAAGCTAAAGCCACAGACACATAGGGCGAGCACTGACAGACACAGTCTCGACAAAACCTCAGAGTTCCCACCAAACCATGGCTTTCAGTAGACACAACACTCCAGAAGCCTCGGTCACGCAGAAACCACAGCCAGAGAAATCTCTGTCCTTCAGCCAGAGAAGACAAGAGGAACCTGTGCATTCAGCTCATCTTGGCTCCCACATAAGCCATGCCAGTAACGAGACAAAGTGCAACCTTTGATATTCAAAGACTTATCCCACAGATTAAGCAAATTTAGACTAAATCAAAAGATGAAAAAATCCAGACATGTTAATCAGGAATTTATAAAAAATAAAAAGCCACATTACTGCAAACAGCACCGTTTTCATCTCAACATCTCTTTACTAAAGCTTATGTACACTTGGGTAGCCTTAACTACATAAATCCTGAGTACTGACAAAGGTGGTCAAAACAAAACTGTCCAGCAAGGCAAACTATGAAGAGAAGGGAGACAGCAGTGATGTCTCAGGTTTCACAGGGAAAGCTGGGCCAAAAGGTGCTCAGAGATAGCACTTCTTATCAGCTCCATAAACCCCTATAGTTTGGTTCCAGTTGACTGGCTTTCTCGTTACACCTCCACGGGATGAGAACATCTTCAGCCAGCATTGTGTATGCCTCTTCAGACCCACATCATGTCAGCATTACACTCTGGCATGTGGTTTTGGTTAGCTCACATTACCTGAGCCTCACCATGTGTTGTGTTTGTCGCTGATCTCTCATCTCGCTCAGTCGTTTCCAGGAAAAACCTGCTTCCTGTACATCACCATGGGTCAGACAGGAAGCACTGCCAATCCACCAAGACTGGTGTTGCGCATCAGCCAGTCAAAATCTTGCTACCTGGGTGGCTTTGCTTTTATGGCAGACAAAGAGGTAACTCAAACGATGACATCAGGAATACTGTCAGCATGCAGAGGTCTTCATCTCAGTGCATTTTAGTCCATGTTGCTGGAGGCACTGCAGAAAGTGGTGTTACACAAGTATGCAAAAATCTTTTGTAGACCTCAAAATAAAAATAAATAAAGAATCAACTCAATTAAGAAAAAAAAAAAAAAAAAAAAAAGACAATTACTGGTGAACAACGAGACTGGAATAATACTGGTATTGACAGACAACTAAACAATAATGGATAACCCTGCACTTTGTAAGACCATAACCTTTAGGAGACACTGGATAACAAAACTAAAATATTTGAATTTTATTTATGGTATTTGTTACTGTCTACAAATGTATATTTCTCCGTAACACTCATGTGTATTAACTACCAGTATCTACACTTTAGTTGCATCTCCAGATACGTCCGTGAAAAACACCAGAGCCCTTTACTGGCACTGAATTCCCACATCAGTGCACCACAACACTTCACTTTCCAAGGTAGTTTCTCTACACACAACATGTACCAGGATGTCTTCTTGGTTTGCAAACAAGCTGCAAACCAAATGCACCACCAAAATTGTAATATGGTAACTAAAACAAAAAATGAGACATAATGGCCACCACATGCTATTCTACACTGTGATGGGACCCATGATGCACTCAGAAAGCATGTGCGCACATTGTCGCTGATGCTCCAGCAGGTCACACCCCCCAAATTTACTCAACCTAAAATCTAAATAGACAATCTTTAACTGCACTGTAGCAACTTTTGTCTGCCTTGAAAATATCTCGAGTCTCATCACTGTAATATTAATAAGCAATAATATGTCTCACCTAATACAGCGTGTAACATGGTAATGCATCACATATTTTGGTATGTAAGGAAAATGACTATTCCCACAGCCTTTAAAAGACAGGGTTTGATAAA
Organism: Pygocentrus nattereri; assembly: GCF_015220715.1. Taxonomy (NCBI): domain Eukaryota; kingdom Metazoa; phylum Chordata; class Actinopteri; order Characiformes; family Serrasalmidae; genus Pygocentrus; species Pygocentrus nattereri. Next base: position 25,097,309 of record NC_051211.1, read on the forward strand.
ATGAAAGGAGTTGCTGATTTCAAGGGGAATAAGGGTAATTTTTGTTTTTGCATGAAGCATTTATCCACCATACCTGTGTTTCAAAACACTTGAGGCATTTTCTTGTCAGCAAAGCAGTGAATCATACCTGGAAAGCTGAATAGCCCACTAACACCTCCACCCAGTTCACAGCCAGCCACAGCCTTCCTTTGAAACTAACAGCACCCACGGCTGCCTTTCCTAAATGCTGGCTAATTGCCCGTATGGGTATTTTCACTTCACAGACTGGAAGAGACAACAATGTGCCCGTTTCCAGATGTGCTGCCTCACATGTGGAGGACTGTTGATATAATGAGTAAAGCAAGTGGAAAAAATATCAAACTGGGACACCATTGGCCTGCGAGACAGATGGGCGGATATTATGTGTAGCTGGTAAAGAGGACCTGACGGACTTCTAAATACTGCTGACTCTAATGCTTTCTTCCAAACGCATCCACCAAAAAAGTAAAACTTGAATCATAAGATTAGTACATATGTAGTGAAAACCTTATATTGACATTAGGAGAAACGAGTTAAAAATTTTTTTAATTGCATTCTCCAATTTACGGCTTAAACTGGCTAAACCAGACCTTCAGCTATGGTGCAAGCCAAGCTAAAATCCATTTGCACATTGTCCAGAGTGAACATATTACCACAGGCTAGCTGGGGTAGTGGACTTCTGTGCAGGTGATACCCAGAACAGTAGCAGCGAGTGTAGTAAAATAGCTGTTTCAGTGTCAGTAATTAACCCCATGGGTACCCAAGCAAGAATTTGCAGGAAGAGAGATTTTAGAGTTCCTGCACATAGGGAGGCATGGGTGGGGTGTACTGCAGTGACAGAGCATGAAAACAATTCAGGACCTTGTAACTCATGTCTCGCCATTATCTGCTCCCCCAAGGTACCCCTACTTTTCAAAAGTAGCATTTTGCTTTCGTCCTTCAATAAACATGATCAATAGACACATTAAAAGTTTGTATTCCATTAATAATAGATTTACCATTTAAAAGTCATTTTGCATTTCTACTAGCACAAGACGCCTGTATAAAATACAGCCCTAATTCACTTTAAGGCCCAACAACACAACCAACTCAAACTGAACATCTGCTCCGGTTAGGCTAGAACACGTTCAGGTCCAATCCAGTATTCATTCAATTAAAGCTGGGAAACTGGCGCCAAACGTGAAACGACAGGAATTCCAATTTCTTCGAAATTTGTACACTTCAAGCAGGTAAGCTTTGGTCTGGTTAAACGTTCACGCATATAGTAATAACTTGGTATTAACTTTTTAAGGGAGCAGTTAAAAGCATCTGGTGATGTAGGTTACTAGTCACATTTACCGCAAAACTGACTTGCGGGGATCACTGTCGTGTACGCGGATTTTTGTTACAATTAGAGTCACTTTTTACTGCCTATGCAGACTCGAGATGTCGTGCCCACCTCTGCTCACCTACACAGAAAGAGGCACGACTCACCAAACGGAGTCCTCCTACCATACCATAAAAAGGTTACTTCATGGCAGGGTTTTGGACCACCAGAGGAGGGGGGTGGGGAATGGAAGAAATCAGCTAATGGTTTAATGCATAAGAACATGACTTCATCGTCGGCGGAATGATTTTTTTTTACTACAATACAAGAAGAGCAACAGACTCTTAAAGCAGCCCACACCGCCAAACTTAACCCTGAGCACGAACAGTATCCGAGCCTCGAACACCTCCCTCCCTCCCTCCCTCCGACTCCACTGAGCGCATACCTCAGGACACAATGCGCTGACTTCTCTCTCTCTCTCTCACACACACGGGCGATGACCAGAAACAAGTGAACTCTAGCTAAATGTTACAAACACAGAACACTTACTCGCAACTCTCACTTAGCCTACCGTTACATTTGTCCGAGTCAAAGCGTGCAAAACACCATCAGACCTTCCGTAAAGCTGAGGCTGACAAACAGGGAGAGCCGAAACACGAGAACTTTGGTTGCCATTGTACGTTTTCTCGGCGGCGAGTTATTATAGTCAAGTCACTCAAGCTGTTAATACTACGAAACCAGTCGCTAATTTGACGAAAGGACATCATGAGAGATGAGCAGCTCCTACGACGTAGAAGTCTGGAGCTTTTACCAGGCAGCTAACGTTACTCCTAGATCACATTTCTGATTCGGGGCAGCAGTGCTAACATTAGCTAAACGGAGTTCAAACTAAAGAGACTCGTCGGTGACGACTAGGCATGCCTTGAAAAACACTTAAAAACGGGGAAAGGTCTGTATCACCGAATCGGTTTAACTACATTGCTGGGCCATCACTTGACACCATGCAACCAGCAGGCCGAACAAAGACGTGTTCTGGGGTTATGATCGCGGCTAGCTAGTTCTGCAGCACAACTTTCTCAAGCCAAATGGTTGGCAGGAGCACTAGCAAATGGTGGATGCCATAAATGGGTCACAATTGCCAGTTACAACCACTACGCGTCCAATCCTCAACATTTGTCTCGGGTTAATCTAACTCGTTGGTATAGTAGCTAAACCACCGCGCAGAACACTGGCTCATTAGTGAAAGCGCCATGGAAAATTAGGCATATGAAAGCTAGCCGATAGCCACCTAGCCGGTCAACGAGGGTCAGCTAGTCAGCTGGGAAGACTGAACGGAGCGGCCGAAAGTTAGGCAGCCAAAACTTGGGCGCCCCAGCGAAGAACTTTTTCGGTTCCGTTTCAAAGCAAGCGTTTCACTCTCTGTCCGAGAACAGAGTAACATGACGGCACGATTACGGTTTACTAAACCCCTAAACTTAGCTGGCTACCTAACCATTCTGACCAGGTGCAAAGGGCGACGATAAATACAACAGAAAATAACTCGCCGAATGTAAAGGCGAACTTTACTCGAGCTAGCTAGGTTAGCTGACTTAGCTTACGCTTTTCTGGTGAAATATAAAGTCGGCCAAAGCTACTTTTTCCGCTCAGTTAAACTTCATACCCGTTTTTAAAGAAAGTTGCTAAGTAAACCGAGCACGCTACCTAGCTAACCTTAGCACAATAAACAAACATCTGTCTTGGGAAGATGCAGCTATTACGCCTGATTACAGCTAATTGAGTGTTAGGTAGTTAGTTAGCTAGCTAACTTAGCTAGTTAGCTACGATGCGTGAAGTTAGCTGGATACCTGGCAGGCTAATGAAACCCGGTCCATTCGCTCGCACTATTAGTTTCAGGGCATTCAATGTGACGTTAAATCAGCGGTCAAATGAGAACAGGTCTGATAAACTCGCTGCACAACTTGGTTCTGAGTAATTAGCTAGCCAGTTGGTGGCTTATTCATTGTTGTTATAAACTTACCCGAATCCCCCGGGGTCTTCATGTCGACAGACGCTATTTCGTTAGCTCGCCTGCTAACTCGAAGCGAGTCAATCACTGGAGCGGTGAAACCGACAAGCTCCTCTCTTCTTGTTCCTCTTGGCGTGCTTAAACGCGTTCGCCGCAAACTCCTCACTGAACTTTTCTACTTTCACTGGCTCTGCTCGGCCCCCTACCGTTCCCCCTCCTCGCTTCGAGGCTGCAGCTCTCGGATCCAGCCCGGTTGGAAAGCGCCGCCTCGGTCCGAGAGAAGCTCACTTCTCTTCAAAGAGCTTCTCTTCAAGAACTGAACTCATGTAGGCGCGTCGTGCCGATGGACGGGAGCTGCCTGGGAGCGCTAGCCCAGGAGCCCGCTCAGTAAATTACTAATTAGTTTAGTCGCCTTGCACTGTTGCATATTCAACACGTCCACGTCATTCTCACAGTCAAAACATACCATGTCCGAAAAAGAGAGAGAGTTAGAAAAAAAATCAGTCTGAGGCGTTTTTTTCCCCTCCTTCTCTTCACTGATTTTTTCTTTTTTCCACTCACTGTGCCACTCTTTCCCCGTCGCCCCCCCCCCCGTGTCGGAGTGTCGTGTTTCGTTCTCCCGACCACACGGGGCCGCCCACGCGAAGCGCGGTGGGGGGAGGGGGGAGGGTCACGCCCACTCGCCATTTGCTCGGCTGGCGTCATTGCAGCTCGCAGCGTTACCGTGGAGACCGCCAACGCCGCCGCGCGTGGATTGTGCGAGATGACGTCACATCGTTGACCCACACGAACAAACGAACGCAACATCGGGCGCACGCGCGGCCCCGACAAGACCAACAAGTGTGGGAAAGAGGAGAGGAGGTCGTGACAAGTGGTTAAAACACGCAAGAGCTATATAGGAGTACAAGACACACACTCTAGGCGTCTGTCAGTAGACACGATTTGCCTCTACCCCACTCATCGTTGATCAGGTCCTGATCACTGCTGACCAGATATTATTAGGGTGGTGGACAATTGTGACACCTATTTTTTGTAAACATATGTCAGCGTCACTACTAGCTTGAGCCAAGGGCAGCTGTGTGGTCCGAAATTGACCACTGATGAAGGGCTGGAGGATGACTAACACAAATTTTGCATCAACAGATGAGCTGCAAGCTCTAACTGTACGCCATCAAGGTTGGTGTTTCTACTGAAAGTATCAGGTCAGCATAATTCTTACACTAGAAAGTGTCATAGCTAATGTCCATCATTGATAATGGACTGGCAACATTCTGACTGTGCTACCACAGATGTAGCCTCTTAGATACACTATAAAATAAATTTCTTTAGCAGGTCAATTTGTGAATTCACTTAAAGTCCTAAGGCTAGCAGAAAAGTTACTTAGCCGCAAAATCAACAAAGCAAAATCTGACACTGTCTTGTGAGTGTAGTATATTAAACTGAGGCATTGTTACTTAGTTTATAGGTCTAATCTGTGGAATTCATATTATTATAACATCTAATATAATATTTTAGGCCCTGTTCGTACTTAGAATTAATCTGTTTTTAAGTGAGCCGATCTCAAGTGGACAGTGAGATGTACTTTCATTTACAGCTGACATTTCTGTGTGCCTTGAATGCGTCTCTACTGACCACTGTTGATCAGATGTCGAGACTGAAAAAGGGTACTGTCCATATTAACTGTGTCAGTCTTTTGCTGTTTGTTGACAGATGTGCTGCAAGTTCTTGTGTATGTACATGTATGAGCTGCTACAAATGTTCAGATCACATGGGCTGCTAACATAATTTGAAAGAGAATCGAGAATTTCCCACTTGTGGGACTAATAAAGGATTATCATGTGTAAGAGACAAAGAAAGAAGCTTGATTCTTGATTACATTTGATTAGGTGGTTCCTTCATTATTGAAAGAATTGTAGTCATGTGTCCCTGATCACCACATCATAGCCCATTCACAACTGTTCTTAGCACTGTCTGCTTATTGACAGATCACCCAAGATGCAATAATCAATAAGTACATTCAATTGTGTGTGTGTGTGTGTGCACTGCATGTAGATGCATCCGAATACCTTAGTACATACTAAAATGTTAGGACATGATGTAGACAAGTCATTACCTAACCTAATACTGTTGCAGATAAGATTTGTGCATGTGCTTTATGTTGTCCCTGCGTCAGTGTTACTTCTCACAGAAATGATTCACCACTGGAAAAGAAATAGGCTGAATGGAATCAGAAAGGTGAAGGTAGGTGGCTATCTCCATCCTTCTGTTGCATCCGTTCTCTCTCTCTCTCTACAGCAGTAGTTGCATGACATGACATGGCATGAAAGCATTACATTTGTAATGCATTTACACATCAATGCCAATTTAACGATACAGTGCTAATTGTTCTCTCTCTAACTTGCACACAGACAGAAACAAATGCACATTCTGTTTTTGCATTGTCAGGACAGGATGTGTTTTAGGGCCCAGAGGCACCAAGCCAACACGGAAGAACTAGGGTGATTGATTATTTATCTTCTGTTAGCTCACTGTCACCTGGTCTCCTGTGAAAATTTGTACTCCAACACAGTGCAAAAACTACAGCTGACAGCCAACACTAACAAATTTACAGTACATGCACAAAATAGAACAACTCTGTATAGGAGGTGCTGCAGTAATGTCTGTGGTTATGATAAACCCAGAGCGGGAAAGTGAAAGCAAACCAGAGTTTACTGCCTGGTGCTTATTGAGTAAACAGATACCTTAGAATGTGCTACATGTGGATTTTTTGTTAAAAAAGAAAGCATTAGTGAGCCAGGAGCAAAGGAACAGGCTAAAATATGGTGTCTTCTATGAGATCCTTGCTGCAAATCACCCTGTAAGGTCTGCAATAGTAGCTTAAAAGTCAGAAGCATCAGGTCGGATTTTGCAGGAGTTTTTTGCACCACGTCATATAAATGAAAAGGTCCAGCTCGATCTTGAGCTCTCAAATGCATAAGTTACGTTGCTGTTGTGTTACTCTCTTTCATTTCTCTCCTCACCGCCGATTCTCAGTTCTCTCTCATGACTGACTCCTGATTCATCATGTTCAGTTGGTCAAAACAGTCCTGACAAGAGTCAACTAGAGCCAGTGGTGTGGGACACACTACACAAATTATGACATTAAGGATCTGTCATCAATGCTCACCAATTGCTTGGTGGCATCTGATGGTGTGTCTGAGCTCAAAGGCGCTCTAATAGAAAGCTGGAGGACAGTCTTACCCTTCTGGAGAATGTGGGGTTGAAATGGGTTTACATCAACAGTTTAGTGGTGGTAAGCTTCACAGTGAAAACATGAACACTGAAATGGAATTAAAACAGGAGGAGAAACTCACACCTCAAAGTTTACCTTACCAAGTGATATTAATGTGAAGTTGCTATCTTAGGCCCTGTAGAGCCATTTGGTTCAAGTGTGAGTGAGTGAGTGACTAAGCGAGGCCAAATCGGGTTTGTGGCCTCATTTGTAGATGTTTTCTTTTCCTCCTCTCTTTTGTGGAGCGACCTTGCCGTCCCTAATCAGGATGACAGACAGACGCGCAGCAGAGAAAGAGAGGGGAGAGAGACAGAGAAAGAGATGAGTGAGAATGAGAGGGGGAGAGGTTAGTAAGGAGGGAGCACTTCTCATGGCCTACAAGCCCCGGGAGGCTCCTGTGGCACAGGGTACGACAGACCATGGTTGATCTGCACAGCAATAGTAGAAAAACACCAGGGTTTACCCTTGAGACTGAGGGAGTATTCTGGATGTGCTATATCTTTCAATGGGAATTAGGCCATGCATTGTTTTTGGAAGTCAAATGCAACCCACAGATTTTGCTTTAAATGAAGGTGGTTTTTACTGGTATCAGTCAAATTGTCTCTTTTGGTCAGAGATGTTCTTTTCACATCAAAATTTTACTGCATCCAAGCATCTCAACTACCTTCTGTGAGCTTCTTCAACCTCCCTAAACAACAACAGAATACAGATAATAGTACCTATGTAGTTCTAGGAGCTTAAAGTATGAGAGTTGGTTTGAAATACAGCTATTACACTAATACACATCCAGAGGAGAACAGTTTATATTTATATCTAAATATAAAATACATATACATTTCCTATCTTTATATTCCTCACAGTTGTATCTTTATCTAATATATTTAATTCAGCAAATAAATAGAAATTGTGCATTAAATGTGCAGAAAATGCCTTATTTAAGTTTGTTTCTTCTGCAGGCTGTGTTAAATGAGTCAAAATTATTTGTTCTATTAACTTCAATTCAAAGATCCTTTTCCTCTAAAATGACAATTTTGGAAATGATGAGGATTCATTGAGACGGTAGCATTATCGTCACTGTTCAAAGAATAACAAGTATCTCCAAATATGTTCCTTATTTTCAGGATAAGTTTATGTAAAGAGATTTCACTTTTTGGAGAATTTGTATTGGTTCAATCTTCAGGAAATGTTCATACAATATGTAGCTTTCTACAATGGCATTTTACACCCATACATGGCTCCATACATCATTCTGAATTAAGTTTCTTAAATTTCTGCTTTCTTACTTTTTATTTGAAGCCCTTGATGTTGCAATAGGCTTGCATAATAGAAATAACATCATGTAAGAAATTTTAGGGCCTTAAACTAGGCAACAGTGGCCATACCATTCTCACGTTACGCATTTTGAATGAACTGACTGAAAAAAAATGTAACGTCTATAAAGTCAGCTGACATGAGTGAATGTAAGATTGAACACGCTTGGAAATTTCATCATAGCAACCAGAATTGCTTACATACCAGAGGAACACTGATAATAGCTATCAGCACAAATCAAAGTTATTTATCTGCTTATCATTGCTATTGATCACCAGAAGTGAAATAGCCCAGGCACAACGACTCCAATGTTTGTGTGAAGCCAATGAACATGAATTAACATCAAGTGATCACTAAGCTAATGGTTTAATGCTGCCTGGACAAGACTAAGCACCAACGTGATGGTAATGGTTAATGATTAGCTGGTCACTGATAAAGCTGATCAAAGTGGTGACCTAGATTTGGGGTTAGAGTTGGTGCCAGGCAATCAGAGAGGGTCTGTGCAGGGAGCAGCCAGGAGGAACAGGCCAAGGGCTTTTACTGCATTTTAAGAAGGATTGATTAAGAAAATCAAATGTTAATGTGATTGGGACCAAAAGGGAAGGTGCCCCTCCCTGGTCAACTCCCACACATGACTATAGCTCTTAAATGGCCCCCATTGACCCTGTAAAGGGGGCCCAATATACACGTCCACACATATGCATGCATACAGAATCCAAACACACACTCACATGCACACAAAGGGAGCTTTGTGTGCTGCTGCCGGCAGTTTTTTTTTTCTTTTGTGTGTGCGTGTGTGTAACGTGAAGCGTTATGAAGATGTTGGAAGGTGTCAGGGTCAGCGCCACACTCCTCAAGCCACATTTTCTTTGAACCATCCACCTTTTTTCTGTTGTTGTCCAAAATGAGATAAACTGTGGCACCAGAGGGCTTCCCTGACTTCTGATTCAAGAGAGAAAGAAAGTGTGGATGAGAGAGAAAGAGAGAGACAGAGTGGAAGTTGTGGGTGGGGGAGAGAGAGAAAAGGGAAGAAGCCTCAAGAGAATAAGGGATTAGGAAAGAGGGTCAGGGAGAGAGAGAAAGAAAGGGGCGGGGCCAAAATAGTGAGAGTGCAAAGGGCTAAAGCAGAAGGCCCAAAATGGAAAGGGGATTGGGGGTCGTTGAGAGAAGGGGAGAGAGAGAGAATGTAAATGTGGAAAAGAGTGTGCCTATGTGTATGTAGAGAGAGAGAGAGCGCGACAGAGAGAGAGCGACAGAGACAGAGAGAGAGAGAGAGAGAGAGTGAGAGAGAGTAAGTGAGTGAGCGCAAGTGTGAATGGGGTCTTTGTGATCAAAAGACTTATTTATTTTCTTGGTGCTTGAACTCTTGAGGAAACACACTGGGCCTGTCCCTCTGCTGTCTGCCTCACACACCTCATAGCACTTACCTCTGACTCTGTACAAACACATCCAGACACTCAGATTTATTTACAGCTCCCAACTTAAAGAACTAAGGCCCATGTCTCCCTGTCCAAAAAAACTAAACAAAAAAAAAACTACTAAACTGAAAAAAGATTCCGGATTTGAACTGTGCAAATTAATCTCTATGGAACCAACTCGTGTGAACCAACACACACACACACCCACACCCACACACACACACCTCTCCCTCCCCTTCTCCTTGTCCCAGCTGGTATTCACACATTTGTAATAGGATTAACACACTCTGTTTCTGAGGAAGAGAGGAGAGAGGGATGAGAAGGAAGAAAGGGAGGAAAAAGAGTGGAAGAGTTAGGAGGTCAAAATGAAGAAAATGGAGGGAAAGAAAGAATATCTTGCTCTCTTTAGTACTTCTGAACACTCCAGTACTGATGTTGAATGGATATTACAATTAAGTCATACATGTTTAAAACAGTGAATGTATATTGTTGTCTACACATATGAATTGAGTCACACAGGTCAGTATGGGACTTTAGGGTAGCAGTAAGGTGATAACAAATGTATGGACAAGAAAGAAAGAAAGGGCTATTTAGCAGATAGGGAATGCTTCTCATAGCTACAGGCCAGAGATAACACGAGACACACGTACAGCTATTTTAAGTAAATATTTCAAAAGTGGTTCAGCCAGGTGCCCTGTGACCACTCAATAAAGTAAATAAAGTGTACTGTAACCCCACTGAGAGACTGACTGTGTATGTGTGTGAGGCCACGGTAAGTCAGTGAGGAAGAGAGACTGCGAGAGAGGAATTTGAAAGTTATATTTGACCCGTTTCAGGCACGATGCCAAGTCTGTCTATAACACCCAGCCTGTGAGGGGATAGAGAGGGAGAGAGAAGGACAGAGAAAGAGAGAGAGATATTGGGGGTGAAACGTAAGAACATGAGACATGGTATAGAACATAATGGAATAAAATAGCTTGTCATACACTGTTATTGTACGTTACTTTGAGTTACTTTGAAAATAAAAACTATAATAAAGAATAAAAAAGTAGGACAAAGACCAGATACCTATGCAGCTCTATACATCTGAGGCTCTTTCAAATACTACATTGTAAATACTACACCTATCACCACCTAACAAAAACTGAACTCTCCATTAACATGCCAAGTCAATAAAAACGACTGATGGACCACCATACTGATAGATGAGTAGATGAAAAGAACCTTTTTCATTTAAACTGAGGGGCTTACAACCCTACGCTGACTTGACAGATAGCTAACAGGCTAATCACCCATCCTTTACGACATAGTGTTAGGCTTTGAACAGACATATTTACTGAAGCATTCACTGCAATATAAAAAGTCAAGAAAATGTTACTTGCATGCTAATGTCTGTGTTTTGTTAGATCTGCTATAAGTAATATTGACATAGTATTGAAAAGGGATTTACAACACAGTTAGCTTGATGCTAACATAACCCAGGAAATCGCACAGAAGTGCTAGAACAAATTAGCACGACTGTTGCAGTGGTCACTTGGCAAGCTAAAACATATATTCATATAAAGCATTGATGGTAGCACACAGAAAGCGCCAGTTCTACATGCTAAACGTTATAAAATGATGTTACTGTTGTATTTAAAAGAACAACTTCCTTTTTTTACGGTCCAGTACTGGATCTGTTGGGGTCATAGGATTAAAAACAGCACTATTTTATAATATTTTCATTATTATATTACAAAAATATAAAAAAGTTCATGACATGATTGCACTAAACAACGATGAGTGACTGAATTCTTCTTGGCAGAAGAATTGTTAATTGCATTTATAAGTAAAGTAACTTTTTTCAATGCATATATTTTATTGTATTTTAACAAGTCACCGTTTTAGAAAGGTAAAACATCTGAGGCAGTGTATTACTTTACCATATGTCATTTGTGTCTAAGAACACCTGCTTAAAATCACACCCAAGAACAGACCTTACTCATGCTGCTAAAATCACAATAATCCATGGATATAATGGCTTATTGCTTCAACACCATTGAAAGCGTTTGGGATTACCTGGATCATGAGGAGCAGAAAATACAACCAACTGCTAGGACTGAAATTTGGAAGTGTGGAAAATATCCCTGAAAGCACTTCTGAATCTTAAATACTGAAAAGTGTGGTTGTTATATTTAGTTGTTGAGGCTTTTTGTGTAATTTTCTGTTAATATTTGTTTTTTTCTTGATGTTTAGTACTCAGAATTAATGAGTATACGGATTATTTTAGGAAGTGAAGCATAAGACAGAGGTTAGGATAGGTAGTAGGGTGGTTAGGGCCTAGTGAGTGTGTGTGAGAGAGACAGTGGTATGTGTGGAACGGTGTCAGTCTATATTGGGATGTGTGCGCATGCATGTGTGTATGTGTATGTGTGTTGACAGCGTCTCTCGTGTCTTCCCAAGGAACTCTCCCTTCCTCCTTCCATTGGCACTATACACCACTTCCCCCCTCTTCTCTCCTTTCCTACCATCCTCACAGTCTCTCTCTCCTAATCTTTCTCTCGCCATGGAAGAACCGTAAATAGCAACAAGGCAAAAAAATAAAACCGTCACAAGTGGCCACAAACCCACGTTGCTGCTCTGTTTTGATTGGATATGTTGTCAAAAAGACAAATGGAAAGAAAAAAAAAGAGACCGGTTTCATATTATAGGAGCAAAGTATAGCTCTATTTGAACTCGGGCGAGAGAGGCCAGCAAGAAAAAGAAGAGGGAGAGAATTGAAATGATAGGGTCATGTTAGGCTATATGGGGTGGAAAGTAAACGAGAGAAGGCATAGCTAGTTCGGAAAGAGTGAAACGGTGCCCAGCTCTGAGTCTGGGTCTGGGGACTGTGTAGCAAAGCTGCTTCAACTGGAACCATCTACTCCTCCTTTTAATACATACGGTAAATGGAAAATGTGTGCATGTTTATGTCTATGCCTATGTGTATATCTCAACATGAGTTCATGTGGGTTTAATAGAATGTCATTAAGGTTCATGCCACCTCAGTCTGCATGTCGGTGTTCCGAATATTCTGTTGATGGGCATGCATGTGAAGGTGCAAGTGGATGTGTGAGACAGAGACTCAACGCGTCTGTCGTTTATGTCTGCAAGGGCATGTGTGTGTGTGTGTGTGGGTACCTTGTGAGGTCCAGTGCCAGGATGACTGTGGTGAGCAGCCGGCTTGCCAACACTCCAACCTCAGCCACGTGCAGCGGGCGGCGAAAAAAAAAAAAACCACCCTGCAGCATCTGTTGCCACGGTCCCCACTCTCAGTCTACACAAAGACCAAAGCCATGCTATTAATAACAGGATTGTTAACAATAATAATAACAGCACATCATAAGACCTACGTCATATTGCGGCCTACTCAATGGAGGAGGCAGAGTGAGCGTGTGTGTGTCCCAGGCATTGCAATTGTAGACTGGCTGTTAGCTGAAAAGACTTTGGGAAAACTGTATGGCATATTAATAAATGCTATTCATGACAAATTAGAAAATCGTAAGATTCCACAAAAGGTATTTTTGTCAAAAAGGTCAAAAAACACAAAATGGCCATTTGGATCTAGGCAAAGAATGTGCAACCCCATTTTCAAAAAAGTTGGGACGCTGTGCAGAATGTACATAAAAATAGAATGCAATGATGTGCAAATCATGTAAACCACATTTTTAAAGGAAAATACTACAAAGACAATTTATCAAGTGTTGAAGTTTTGTTTTTCAAAAAATATATGCAAACTTTGAATTTGATGCCAACAAGACGTTACAAAAAAGTTGGGATGGGGCATGTTTACCACTGTGTTTCATCACCTCTTCTAACAGCACTCTGTAAGCATTTGGGAACTGAGGAGACCAATTGCTGTTGTTTTGAAAGTGAAATATTTTCCCATTCTGGTTTGATACAGGATTTCAGCTGCTCAACAGTTCAGGGTCTGCTTTGTCATATTTCTCATTTCATAATGCACCAAATGTTTTCAGACTCTTTTAATATGGAGCCATGCTGTTGTAATATATGCAGCATGTGGTTTAACATTGTCTTGCTGAAATAATCAAGGCAGCATTCTATGTTGCCAAAACATGCATAAATTGTTCAGGATTAATGGTGTCTTCACAGATGTGCACTTCACCCATGTCATGTCCCCCTATACTATCATGAATACTGGATTTTGAATAGTGCACTGATAATAAGCTGAGTGGTCTTTAGCCTGGAGGACACAGGCTATATTTTCAAATGTTGATTTGTCAGACCACAGGACACTTTTCCACTTCACCTCAGTCCATTTTAAATGAGCTCAGGCCCAGAGAAGGTGGCAGCATTTCTAAATCCTGTTTATATGTGGTTTCTTCTTTGCATTTTATAGATTTAACTTGCATTTGTGGATGCAGCGACAAACTCTTTTCACAGACAGTGGTTTTCAGAATTGTTCCTGAACCCATGCAGTGATTTCCACTACAGGATTATGTCTGGTTTTAAATGCAGTGCCGCCGCCTGAGGGCCCAAAGATCATCGCCAGCAAATACTGTTTTTTGGCCTTGTCCCTTGCATACAGAGATTTCTCCAGATTCTCTGAATGTTTTAATGATATTATGTACCGTAGATGATGGAAAGCAAAAGTTCTTTGCTATTTTACACTGAGAAATGTTATCCTTGAATTGCTGCACTATTTGCTTGTGCAGTCTTTCACAGAGTAGTGAACCCCTCCTCATCTTTACTTCTGAAAGACTCAGCCTCTCTGGGATGGTCTTTTTTACTGGTAACATGATAGGGCATAAAAAGTCATTAATCACCAGGTGATTTCTTTAGCATTACACAACTTTACCAGCCTTTTGTTGCCTCCATCCCAACTTTTTTGGAATGTGGTGTTGGCATCAAATTCAATATGGGCATAAAACAACAAAATTTCTCAGTTTCAACATTTGATATGTTGTCTTTGCACTATTTTCAGTGAAATATAGGGTCTAAATTATTTGCACATCGTTGCATCTTGTTTTTATTTACATTTTGCACAGCTTCCCACCTTTTTGGAAAAGGGGTACATTTTACAAGAATGATAACACCATAATTTATATGATTGGGTCATTCTATAAAAAGAGTTTGAGTCCATTTGAGTCCAAAACATTCAATGCAGTGTATAAGAGACAAAAATCTAATAGATAAGTTTTAAGACTAAAGTGTTTTTCAAGCTTAAATATATTAGTTCAAAGTTTCCATACCCATTTGGTACTAATCTTGGGGAATGACTCAATTCTGTACTTCTGCGTAAAAACATATGTAATGACCACTAACCTAATTTACCTTTATGGCAGAGTGTAACATAACATGTGGTTTAATATTCCTCAAATCTGTTCCCATACACCAAATGCAGCTGTCCAGAAATACTAAGTCAAGACAACTGGTGCAGTTTTGAAAAGACTCTTCTAATCAGCAGCCAGTCATTTTGACTTACTATTCCCTGGGAATCTAATGATCTGAATAACTGTAATCACTGAGTTTGGATCAGTCTGGTTCTCAGATGAATTTAAACGAAACAGTGCTTATATTTGAAATATTTTACAACACTCATATCTGTCGTATTAAAATGACCAGCTGTCCTCCTAATCATACAGTAGCCCACCCATTTCTTTCTCTTTGAAAGTCATTGCGAATCTTAAGTCATAGTGCATTTTTCTATAACATGACGTCAGGTCTCTGAGCTTGCCAGACATTTCACTCGATGGCAGGAAGGGTGAAAGAAGGGGGGAGCTGAAAGTGATGAAACTCTGAAAATGATTTTACTGGTTAATATTAAATTCCCCACCCACTGGTGCACGGTGATGTCATTAAAACTCAAAGACCATTTTCCAGATGAGCAATTGTGTCATTACAATTGAATCAAAGATCACTGCTCATTAAAATGGTATGGCATGATAAATTGTGCTTAATATGGTTAGATAAATGAGCTAACACAAAAATCACACAAAAAAATCCATTTGGATTTTAGGTGGACTTGATACTCTAGCCTGTTTGATGTCTCACAGACTGCACAACACCAGCTAGTTTCAGCCTTACTTCAACTATACTTCACTCCTTCAGCTGCTTAAGGCTTTAGCCATTTTGTTCCAACATTCAATGTTATTTCAGTAGCTTCAAGCCTTGGACTCTCACATTTGACCGAGTCGTGTGAAGATCTGACGCTGACAAAGAGGACATCGCCTCAGAATGTGCACCTACAGCCTTTAAGTGGGCATGCCTTTCATGACTCTTGCTTTCGCAGTTAACCACATTGTGTAAAATACAGGTCAAAAGGTCTAAATTATTATTCGTGTACTTGGTCTGCAGCGGTTCCACTGTGGTCTTGAAGACTTATTATGGTGGCATTTTATTGACTCCTCTGCTTATTTATTTAGGAACGCTCCACCGTGGCTAAGCATTTGTCTGATAGCCCCTATGAGGGTCAAGTAAAAGGCCAAAGGGCAAAGTCACTACCCGTTTGGGAAAGCTAAAAGAGGGTTATTGAAATGCTTTGATTGTGGAAATATTTCAAACTAATACGAGAGAGCTGTATTATGAATACAACATAAATCTACAAACGTAGCGATGTATACATGGAAACTGGGGAACAACACAGCCCCCGTTGTCATAGCGCAGCTGTAGTTCTCAACAGTTACAGCTAAAATTCAAATATGCAGGCTATTCAAAATAAGCTAACCGGCCAGACATGTTTGCGCTGGTTTTGTCGAAAGTTAACAGACCAGACAGTATTTACATGAATTACCGTCACAGTTACTCACTGGGCGTCCAAAGGCTTTAACACCCGCGAAAGCTACAAATCCAGTTCTGCTAAACTTCGCTCGTTTGGGGCCTCTTTAAAGACCAGGCTTGGTTTCCATCTAGCGGTGCACAGCGGTACTGCTGATGTCTGTGCTTGGGTGAATTTCAGAGTTGAGGGAGAATTTGAAGTGATACGACACTGAAACACAAATACGACCCAAACAGCAAAATCAAAACAAAAGGATGTGTCAAACAAAAAAACTACATAAGTATGACATACTATTACATCAGCAAGATTTTGAGAATACATGTACTAAACTTTTAAAACTTCTGAAATGTAACATATAACAGTCATAAGCAAACGTTTTAACACCCCTAGTAAAACTAGAAGGGAAAATAAGTTCATTCATCCTCTATAGAGAACAAACTTAAATATGACATTTTATGGATATTTTAGTGCGTATTGTCTATTTATTTTTTTACTGAGTTTAATATATTGTAAAAAAAATGTGCCATAACTTTTGCAGAGGCCACATTTTCTGTTTTTTGTTTTTGTTTTGTTTTTTCCTAATAAGTTTCCTCTGCTTTTACTATTTGGTTGGCATTTAATGTTTTTGTAGCGTGCTTTAAATGAAAAGCTCTGATTCCTTTTTTTTTTTGTCGCTTCAATCTTTGAAACTTGTGCCAGACATATCCATAACATGTGCCAACCAACCCCATGTTGGTTTCTGGTCGCCACAAGTGCACAACACGAATACAGAACGGATTAATTATACCTAAATATCTGGAGGCGAAGGTAAAAAAGTTGACTTAATATAGTTATTCTAGTTATACTGTGGTAATTTATTAAAATGTATTTTAAATGGCTCAATTTACTTAAAAGAACAGAAAGTTGAACTCCACGCAAACAATAATTAACACCTCATTTCTCCACTGAGTATTAGAACTATATGATCTTTTATTAGAAAAGATTCTAAAACAGCTCCCCTTTTCTTCTCAGTGTACGTGACTGTCAGTTCTGGAGTATAGTTGCTTCAGTTGGTTCAGGCCAAGCTTTTCTGCCCTTATATTCCTGCATTGCTACTGACAGTGGTGTTCACAGACTTTTGATGCGATTTCCTTCAAAACCAGAGATCATGCCTTTGGCTTGTGGGTGTTCATGACAATCTAGGACTCATTACATCACAGAAAGCCACAGAGTAATTACTGTGTTTGTAATTATGCTGTACAACCAATAAGCACCTGTGTTTTTTCCACTCAACGTGGACATATCTGGTGTGTCATGCAGCTTCCAAAGACTTCCATAAATCACAGAGTTGAACTGCTCTGTGCATGTTTGAACACGCAGGGCATTAAGAGCATGTAGGGGGAACATCAGGTCATTTTGTATTAAAACAACAAAAAAAAATTTTCATATGAATTTCATATGAAGTGTTTTGTGTGACCAATTTTATCAACATAACCATTACAGGTTTTCACAGAGAGTCACTGTATAAGTATAATTTTAGTGAATGTGTGTCACGGTCCACACCGTGTGTATTCTACCACTTGCCATTTCCACTATGTAGTTCTGAGCAAGTGGTCACTTTGTTTATGTTTGTTATCCTAGTCATTGTTTTCACCGCACTTGCTAGGTTTTTGATCACAGACTCTGTGATCACTGTTGTGATCTTCATGAAACGGGTTTCTATGACAGCAGTTGTACACCAGCCTAAGATCGCCATGAACTCCACCTCTGGACCCTGGGGCAGTGGAAACATGTTCTCTGGAGTAATGAACCACATTTCAATATCTGGCAGTCTGATGGACAAATCTGGGTTTGGTGGGTACTACGAGAACTCTACCCACTGGAATGCACAGGCCAACGGTAAAGTATGGTGGTGGAGCGATAATGATATAAATAAGCGATAATGATACAACCCCAATTCTAATGAAGTTGGGACGTTGTGTAAAACATAAATAAAAACAGAATATGATGATTTGCAAATCCTTTTCAACCTATATTCAATTGAATACACTACAAAGACAAGATATTTAATGTTCAAAGGGATAAAGTTTATTGTTTTTTGCAAATATTCACTCATTTTGAATTTGATGCCTGCTTCCAAAGAAGTTGGGACAGGGGCGTGTTTACCACTGTGTTACATCATCTTTCCTTTTAGCAACACTCAATAAGCGTTTGGGAAGTGAGGACACTAATTGTTGAAGCTTTGTATGTGGAATTCTTTCCCATTCTTGCTTGATGTATAACTTCAGTTGCTCAACAGTCCGGGGTCTCCGTTGTCGTATTTTGCGCTTCATAATGCGCCACACATTTTCAATGGGAGACAGGTCTGGACTGCAGGCAGGCCAGTCTAGTACCCACACTCTTTTACTACGAAGCCACGCTGTTGTAACACGTGCAGAATGTGGCTTGGCGTTGTCTTGCTGAAATAAGCAAGGACGTCTCTGAAAAAGACGTTGCTTGGATGGCAGCATATGTTGCTCTAAAACCTGTATGTACCTTTCAGCATTAATGGTGCCTTCACAGATGTGCAAGTTACCCATGCCATGGGCACTAACACACCCCCACACCATCAGAGATGCTGGCTTTTGAACTTTGCGCTGAAAACAATCCGGACAGTCCTTTTCCTCTTTGGCCCGGAGGACACAACGTCCATGATTTCCAAAAACAGTTTGAAATGTGGACTCGTCAGATCACAGGACACTTTTGCACTTTGCGTCAGTCCGTCTCAGATGAGCTCGGGCCCAGAGAAGCCGGTGGTGTTTCTGGGTGTTATTGATATATGGCTTTCACTTTGCATGGCGGCCACGGGACGAAGGTCCTGTGAAGTGTAATGTTACTGGTACAGCATGCAAAAACATTTTTGATAATTATATGCTTTCAACTTTGGGGCAGCAGTTTGAGAAAGGCTTTCTCCTGTTTTAACATGACTGTGCACAAAGCAAGGTCAATGAAGACATGGTTTAATGCGTTTGCTGTGGATGAACTTAAGTGGCCTGCACAGAGCCCTGACCTCAACCCCACTGAACATCTTTGCAGAGAATTGGAATGTTGATTGTGAGCCTTCCTGTCCAACATCAGCGCCTGACCTCACAAATGCTCGTTTGACCTAATGGGTTCAAATTCCCACAGACACATTCCAGAATCTTGTGGAAAGCCTTCCTCGAAGAGTGAAAATTGTTATAGCTGCAAAGGGGGGTGCAGGAGGGGGGAACACCATATTAATGTCGGTGTTTTTGGAATGGTCCAACAAACCTATGTGTGTGATGTGTCCACATACTTTTGTCCATATAGTATATATTATAAACACATTGAGTCTTTACAAATGACATACATCAACACAGAGAACATCAGAGAACAAACGAATGAGACAAAAAATGACCTTAATAAATCTTGTGGTTGCTATAACAAAACTTCACCCATAAAAATACCCAGCTGCAATATTAGGGACATTTTTACCTAGCAATAATTTATACAAGCTGGAGCTGTGATGCACATCCCTGAAAGAGGCTGCAAGGATATTGCATGAATTGCAGTGTTGAAAGTTCTCTTGGATCATTTTATAAATTAAAAAATCATATTTTAGAAAGGAATGGACAGAAAAAGGTCTCCTGTCAGCAAACAAAGATTTTTGAGTAGACTGTGTTTTAAGGTCTTCCACACTGTTTAATCCATGTTCCACACCTCTCTGCTTTCATCTCTAGTTTAGGAAATATAGGTTGTTAGGGGTTCTTGTTAAGGACTTTGTTACTAATTAATAGTGTAGAGGATGGTTTTAGTGGCAAACCTTCTTGAAGGATCACGGCTGGACAACTGCAGGAGTTGTTTGTATCCTGATGTCACCAAGTCTCCAAAACTACATATCGACCTCCATGCCAAAAATCTATTTGGATTGCTTTCCAGAAGACTCTGCTTTCATCAAACCACAGTTGTGTACTCTCTGCGTTACCACCACTGGAACTTTGACTGTAAACAGGTTCTAAGATCAGACAAGACAAAAGATAATTCTGGCTCCAAACACCAGAGTTGCGTGCGGCATTAAAACAGTTAGAAGTCAAGCAGGCAAGAACCTCATCCCCACTGTGAACCGTGGTGGTGTATATGTGATGTGAGGCTGGGAATGGCCCTGAGAATCACAAAAGGATACATGGCAACATGAACTGCAAGAAACAACAGAAGAGATATTTCTCCTTTTAATGTGGCTTCTTTTGACAGGAGGTTAAAATGAGATGTGATGGGATGTGGTAGATATTCCTGAGGGACAATGGTTAAGCGCCACCAAATCCACACTAAAAAAAACGGTTAACTGAGGAAATTAGTATTAGGATTTTGTATGGATGTGCGGGCCAGCATTGTGAGAGAAAACTCACAAATATTATTATGTACAAAATGGTATGATTTGGTGACAGATACTACAGAGGAGCAACTGAGACTCAGGAGTCAGAAGCTAGCAACATTGTGACCTGCATTGTTACCAACATTGATTCTGCAATACACGTATGAGACCTGTGATTCATGCAGAATGTAAATTGAACCTTGTTGTATTGTTTCTTCCTTAATATTTATATTTAACTTTATATCCTGACAAGTATTTCTTTAGAAAACTGAAGTCTGGCTTCCACTTTGAAGAAACCGGTTTCAGGTTATGCACCAGCACTCATTCCCTCGAGCTTTTGTATATTCTTTGGTCTAGCTTTACACGCACAAGCACACAAGCACATATAGCTTTTAAGTAGACAGGTTTTCCCCAGACGAGCTGTTACAAAGGCGAAAGAGAAAGAGAAAACAAATCAGACTTGGACACTTCTTGGTCTAAAGTCGCACTTTAATCCTAACACATATTGGTTGGTTTGCCCACACCCTCCCCTCTCCATTCCCACCCCAAACAACAGGCACACAGAGAGCAATGAGTAAGGGACAGTTCAACAGTTTCTGAACAAAATCCAAAACGAGTTACAAACTCCATGGAGAGCTTCTGAGGTAAGAGCAGGAGAACACACAGACAAAGAGAGGGAAAAAGGATCCTAGCATATACAGAAATACAGAGTCAAAAAGTGACCATCATAAGAGTCGTTATCATCTACCAACGTCAGCATATTTCATGAGGACATTTTCTGAGATATGAGGAAAAAACGAAAGCTTCTGCATGTTTCATAAAAACGTGTCAAGAGAAAAAGTTACGGTGGAACTCTTTGGTTTTCACTGTTGAGGTTCTTCTTTTTTAATCATAAGTAAAATCTTCCTTTGCTGCCCTCATCAAATTACCTTTGGATTAAAGCTGTATTGTTAAAACAAACAAAAAAGTAAAGAAAAAGAAAGGCAAATAACTAAAATGGCATCTACTTTTTCACAAGGAAAAAGGGGGGAAAGGGTGTGCTGTTCTCTTTGTTGCAAATTTTCCATTCTGATATGCGGCATGTCACTTAAATTTGGCTTTCAACCACTGTAAGGTTAAGTCTATTCTAGGTTATTAACAGTATAACTATTGAATTAAATATTTCCATAGGCCTAAAGATCCCAAAGATATTCAACTAATACATGTAACTGTAACACTGGAACTGGGCCAAATAACAAATCTGGCAGCATAGTGCTTTTCTGAGGGATGTAAGAATCCAAAAATACAGAATGTGGCCTTATGACATCTCCAGCTGCACGTAAGTATGTCAGTGTCAGTTATATTTGACCTACATTATGAAAAAAGCTAATATAACAAACAAGGCAAATGAAGTCATTTTAGTTGCAGTGGCTGCTCCTGATCTGTTAGAGCTGCTAACGTCTGTATAAAAGGTCTGTATGTTTTCTGAGTGTCTGTGTGTCTATAACCTGTGGCAGTAGCCCTCAGGCATTAACTTTGGTATCACTCTAGGTTATCCTTTGAGGACACACATAGCTGCACAAAGGAACAAATACGCAAGTAAATGGAAAGAAACGGAACAGCCACCATTAACATATTAAAGCATTTCTTAAAATGTGTAGATTTCATTTGAGTCTGTGGGCCAGAAAGAATAGGAAGCTGTGTAATTGGGGGGAAGTTTGTGAACCCTTTTACTCACGCAAATGAAGCTAATCAAACCCTCTCCTGAGCAACATCTCCTCTGTTCACCTTTTTCAAAAAAGTTAAAGCTTTTGTATTCGTCTATTTGGCATTTCTAATCAAACATGAGGTATATGCAGTAAATCTCTCTTTCTCTCGTAGCTAACTCATCCCAAAAAAAAGAAAAAGAAAAAAGAGGACAGAGGAAAAAGGAATAAGTTAGATCCAGGGTATGGACGTTTGGACCACGCTTATCGCTAACCAATCACCACAGGCAACAGGCTAACTATAGGCTGAGCAAGTGAAGCTTCCTTGAGCCACTTTTCTCCTTTGGATAATTGTTCTTAACTTCTATTTTTCTTCTATGACCCTTTGGTTCAATTGGTTTATAAGCAGTGGACAAATCAGGCAACAGGCATCATCTTGCAACCCCCCCCAACAAAGAAACAGTTAATTTCTGTAGCTAATTTTGGTTTTAAAGAGATTGGAGATTAAGAAGAGATCATACTTTGCATTAATCTCAATTTGTTTCCCCCACATCTTTCCAGTTTGTTTACAAACATTAAAAAAGACCAAATCGATAAATTAAAAAACTGCATAAATACATAAATAAGCCAATAAATAAAGATGAGAGTTGCTAACATACAAATTATCAAACAAACCATCGCAAAAACACCCCCCCACTCCCATTAACAATAAATACAAATCTCTGAATGAAAAGGAAAATCCAAAGAGAGACAGTTTAAAGCTTTTGGTCTAAAGTCATCATTATCGTCATCAACATTTCATAAGGACTTTTTTTAATCACAGCCTTTTTTTACATTAGCAATAAGTAAGCAGTAGAACATAGATCTTTTTTTCCCTACAAAATCTATCGAAGCACTAACAGGTACATTCCCTCTAGAAGTGTATGACAACTGGTTTTACAGTTGATTTGAAACCCATTCCCTCCCCCCTCCCGCTAGTTTTCTCATTGGTTTCTATGCGTCCGTGTTCTTATACATCTTTGAGCAAGATCACGTCGTTAAACATTGTTTTTGGTGACACACTGGACAGAAGGTGTGTAGGCTAACTGGTTATTTTCAGTTTGGTTTACATGCTGGAGAATAGCTTCCTTGACACACACACACACACACACACACACACACACACTCTCACAAACTCGCCCACACACACACGCGCACACACACACACACACACACACACACACACACACACACACACACACACACACACACACACACACAGTCAGCTCACTTGCATTCTTACTATCTCTCCTTCTCTCTCTCTCTCTCTCTCTCTAGAGCACCAATACAGTTAATTAACTGTCTCCCTTCACCCATTGTGCATTGGTTTGGTTGCTATTTGGTTTGTTTGTGTGTCAAAAAAAGGTTTTGGTTTATCAGTTTTGGCTTATTTTTTCACAACATTCTTGATCAAAGAAAAACTTGGAAGCTACATTTTCACAGTATTATTTCAAACCACCTGATGAGAAACTCCCCCACGACAAGATCAAAACAATAAAACAGACAAAATATGAAAATAGGCAATACATTACCCCATCCCAAAAATAGAAACAATGAGACAAGGTCATACAGCATCAACGGACAGACCAAGAAAAGAAAGCAATAAAACAAAACAAAACAAAAAAAAATATATATATATATATTTATATATATATATATATATATATATATATATATATATATATATATTTCGAAGTTCAGTTCAGTGAGGTCAATAAATATTCCTCCGCCCAGGAAAAGAGAGTGAACGAATCGAGGCCATACATAATGGACAGGAGGAAAGAAGGAGAGGGCACGAAGCTCACCGGTCAGTCAACACTTTGAACTGTCGGACTGCCAATCATTACTTGGTCACAACAGACAGGCGCTGCCCCACCTCCATTCTCTAAAAAAGCATCCTCCTTGTCCACCTCCTATTCGTCCACTCCTCGTATTTGGTTTTTGGGTTCCTTTGTTTTGTCATTCAGTCCTTCATTGGTTTTGCTTATATTCATTTTTGGTTTGATCCTTGTGTTGGAAAAGGAAAACAAAAAAGAAATGGAAAAGGAAATCAACAACAGCGACGTTCTGCTTCCTGGTTTGGAGGCTCCCCATCCAGCTTGCACTCGTTGAGCTTCCCCTGCACATCCCATGTGTCCTCTTCAGCCGCTGCTCCACGTGCTGTCATTTTGTTTCCTCTTCTCCTCCTCCGTTTCGGCCCTTTTGATCTGATATCTTCCAAGGCGCAGGAGAGGGGTAGAGAGAGGATGGAGGGCAGGGGGTTGGGGGCTAGGCATGGGGGAACAGCATCGCTTTTCTAAAATGATAATTTCCTTTTCATTTCTTCACCTATTTGTGTGTCTGTTTTTTTTTTCTTTTTTTGACATGTCTGAGGTCTTGTCTGAACACTTGTTAGCCGATGCTAAAAGGTCAGACAAATGCTTTGGTATCCAAGATAATGAGGCTGAGTTATGGGTGTGTACATGATGACAGTATGAATAATAAAAAGGCAGATGATGATATGAAGATGGCAAAGATTTGGGGAGAATTTTTCCCGTGTTTCTGTAAAAGCGCATTATCTCTTAATACTCTTTTGTTTAAGCTACCATATTAAGAAGTAATGTCATTTGAACTTCACAGAGACATTTCAGAATCTCTCCAAACGCAACCTTTTTCATGCCATGGACGGATATGATGATGACAAACAGAAAGACAAAGCTGTCACTGGTTGTGACTGGTGACTGGTATCCAGAATAATTGTGATCTTAAATGCAATAAATCTAACAGACTGACAGCAGAGGTAGAATGAAAAAGATCCGAATGTAGAGAATTTTTAAGAAAAAGTCTTAAGAAAGCAAAAATGATGCTCAGCAAAGTACAAAATTAGAAAGTGAATCTGAAGAAGGATACAAAATAAGTGAAGTACTACAGAAAATGAAATGAAAAGAAACTTGAACAATGATGGATATTTTTGGTGCTGTTTTGTGGAGTTGATGATCTGATCCTGGACGGGTCAGGTTTAAAAAGTCTTTCAGGTAAAGCTTTTCTCTCCGATTTTTTGGTTTCGGTTTTTGGTATTTTGGTTTTGGCAATTTTGGCATGTTTGTCATTGTTTGTCTTTATGTGTCTTTTCTTTCCACTTTCATCGTTTTTGTTGTTTTTTTTTTTTTGGTTTAAACTCTTCCCTTCCATCCACTGACACATGTCAAATGTCCTTTCTTTCCTTTTTTTTCTTTGCCACCCGTTTTTTTTTCAAAACAGTCATTTTATTGGCTCTCATCCCTGCCCTCAGTTTCATCCATTCCAAGAAGTCTCTTTTTCGATTAGAAAGGAGTTCATGTACATTATCATTAATGGCCAAGAAGGAAACTCTGTGATGCCACCTCTCCAAATTAATACAGATCAATTTTTTTTTGGTTTAAACATCCCCCCGTTCTCCTGTTCTCTCCGCCTCCCCCGTTCTCTCACACTCATCCTTCCCTCTTTCAGTCTGTGTATTTTTGGCATTAAAAGACTCAGTGAGAGAGGGAGTGAAGGAGAGTAATGGAGGGAGTGAGAGATGGCTTTGGTTGAAAAGGCGAGGTTTTTTTCCACGGTCCAACTGCTCCACTATCTCCTCCCCCACAAGCGAGCCGACAGGTCACCGTGGGTGTCACTCGGCCATTGCCCCGCCCAGAGGCGGGGGCGAGGCTTCGCTGAAAGAGCAGAATGAAGCGGGACTTGAGCATGGAGAAGCAGAGCATGAATCTGGGCTCATACGGCTGGCACTAGGAGGAGGAGTCGCCCTGGCAGCGCTGATCAATCCCATGCTGGCACCTGCTGCCATGGGCAACAGGGTGGGGCGGTTAAGGAAGAGGGAAGGGCGCAGTCCGGCCCCCGGACCTCCAGCTCCGCCAAGGAACATCTGACCACTGCCCTCAAGAGCTGTAATGGGCATCTGGCCACCACTGGCAGCCAGGGCTGTTAGATGTGGAAAGGACAAGAAAGGAACAACAAATAAGCAAAAACCAAATAAATAGACCAATTAAACTTAGTGGGTGATTATGTCAACACAAGAAAATGGAAATGAGAGCATTCAACAGCATTGTAATGACATACAACAATGTGCTCAGATGACAGTGAAAAGCTTGTTCACTCACACACAAATACATGCATTCAGTGGGAACATGGTAGTGACAATGATCTGAGGGGATGTGAAACACAGTGAAATCCTGCTGTTCTCCAGCTTGTAATAAACTCTTAAAAATAAAGCTGCCAAAAGGGCCTCTTTCAAGAAATGCCACTAAAGAACCCTCTACCTAAAGATCGAGATTAAAACTGCAGTAAAATTAATACAGTGCAGCTATTTTAGTGTGGCAGCCCAGCATTGTCTAAACATTTTGTTCTTCCAGAGTAGAATAAATATTCAAATATCAGCTTCAAATATTGGTCAAATCTAAACATCTCTCCATTGCTGATACTGATATAACTGTAACATCATTGTGTCCCTGATATACAGAAATACATTGATAATTGTGTCTAAAAGCTGAAGTGGTTCTCTTGCTCCTCTACCTTTAACCAACACAGCACACTTGTTCTCTTTTAACAAGTTGTTCTTCTTGCTCTCTTTCACTTCTTAACTAAATATGTATGTTCTGTATTTCTTTCTCCCTGTCTTGCCTCCTGCTCCTTCAATCACAAACCTTGCATGGTAGCCAGGGGGTTGCTGCTGATGAGAGCCTGGTTCATGCCTGTGCTTACACCCATCATTGTGTTCCTGCAATGTGTATGGTTCCATTTATACACAACCACACACACCCACCGACCCACACAAACAAACATACATGTGCACACACATTCACACATGCGGGGAGAAGCAAGGATTTTTAAAGGCATCTCAAAAGTCTACAAAACAGTGAATACAAGTACAAGCCTGTGTGTAAAAGTGCATTTGTCTGCAAGAAAAAGACAGAAATCAAAAGAGCAAGAAAGCCGGTATGTGCATGTCTGCTGGCACATTCCAGAAAGATGAATTCTTTTCATCGCTCTGTCATCAATTCAGTGTTACTCAACGCTTCACAGGGTCTAAGCTGAATTAAGAGATCCACATTCCTTGATTGCCGGAGCACACTGCTAATAGACTGACAGATGTTTCTTCTGTACTTAGGGCAGAGTGAGCCTTGATAATGACTAGTGTATGCCTATGTGGCTGTGTTGCCTTGGAAGCAAAGTTTTATAAAATGCCTCCAGTAATAATAAAGTCAAACAAAAAAAATAATAAATGAACTGCTCCATGAGAAATAGATGTGGCATGGATGAACTCGGTGGAATTTAGGAGATGCCGACCCCTGACTGCTCAAGAATTAAACTGGCCTTTGGATATAATTAATGATTCATGTTGTCACATTTTTCTAACTAGTACAGTGACAATTCTGACTGGGTCCCATCATCTTGTGAACACTTTAGAGCTGACTTGCATGCTCTTTTTGATGAATATGTTTTCTTACACTTTTTAATTAACACCAAGCAGTTATCTACACTACTCAGCCGTGCTTGTCGGCTGAAGGACCTGTTTCAATTTGAATGGTAATTTGATTGTAAATTTAATCCAATGAAGCTGAGACCATGCCATTAATCTTCTGTGTGAAAAATGAACTAGACAGTGTGCAACAGAGTGAGAGACAGTAATGTGCTTACCCTGTGTTGAGACCAGGGTTGCTCAAATTGGGTGGGACAGGGCTTGCTGTGCTGAGAGGAGGCGGAGTCACTGAAGGTTGGGCAGAACTCATCGCTGCATGGCCTGTAGGGTTAGGAGGGCAAGCCACAGAGGAGGTGGGACTGACTGCTACAGAGAGATGAAACACAGAAGCAAAGATCGCAAAGATGCTAAGCAGGCCCAGCTGACCTTGATTTTGGATCAAGATGGCAAGAGGAAAAGATCTAAGTGACTTTGAAAAAGGGCTCATTATTGAGTCATGGAGGGCAAGAGCTTAATCATAAAGGCAACTCACATATACACTATTATCCCAAAAGTATTCACTCACCCCTCCAAATCATTGAATACAGGTGTTCCAATCACTTTCATGGCCACAGGTGTATAAAACCAAGCACACAGGCCTGCAGACTGCTTCTACAGACATTAGTGAAAGAATGGGTCGCTCTCAGGAGCTCAGTGAATTCCAGCGCTGTACCATGATAGGATTACACCTGTGCAACCGTCCAAGTCCAGACATGAAATGACAGAGCGGGGTCAGCAGATGCTGAGGGGCATAGTGCGCAGAGGTCGCCAACTTTCTGCAGAGTCAATCGCTACAGACCTCCAAACTTCATGTGGCCTTCAGATTAGCTCACAAACAGAGTAGAGAGCTTCATGGAATGGGTTTCAGCTACATCCAGGCCTTACATCACCAAGCGCAATGCAAAGTGTTGAATGCAGTGATGTAAAGCACCACCACTGGACTCTAGAGCAGTGGAGACGTGTTCTCTGGAGTGATGAATCACGCTTCTCCATCTGGCAATCCAATGGAGGAGTCTGGGTTTGGCAGTTGCCAGGAGAACGGTACTTGTCTCACTGCATTGTGCCAAGTGTAAAGTTTAGTGGAGGGGGGATTATGGTGTGGGGTTGTTTTTCAGGAGTTGGGCTCAGCCCCTTAGTTCCAGTGAAAGGAACTCTTAATGCTTCAGCAGACCAAGAGATTTTGGGCAATTTCATGCTCCCAACTATGTGGGAATAGTTTTGGATGGCCCCTTCTTGTTCCAACATGACTGCACACAAAGCAAGATCCATTAAGACATGGATGAGCGGTGTTATAGAACTTGACTGGCCTGCACAGAGTCCTGACCTCAACCCAATAGAAGACCTTTGGGCTGAATTAGAGCAGGCCTTCTCGTCCAACATCAGGGCCTGACCTCATGAATGCGCTTCTGGAAGAATGGTCAAAACCTCCCATAAACATAATCCTAAACCTTGCGGAAAGCCTTCCCAGAAGAGTCGAACCTGTTATAGCTGCAAAAGGTGGGCCGATATCATATTAAACCCTATGGATTAAGAATGGGATGCCACTCAAGTTCATATGCATGTGAAGGCAGACGAGCAAATACTTTTGGAAATATAGTGTATGAAAATAAAACCTGTCAGATAAAAAGCAGCAGGTTAGGCTCTTACCTGTAGCACTAAGGCTGGTGGCAGCCTGAGCTAGTCCCTGACTGGACATCTGGCGAGGGAGAAAGAGAGAGATGTGCAGCATGTTAGTCTTCATTATTCACAGCTAAGACATGCTATGTAATATATCAGTGGTTCTTAATCTTTATGGAGTCTCAAACATTTATTTTAACTGAAGAGTAACCAAAAGTTATTTTCTGGGTGTTATGCCACAGTGCTCTAATCCAAATATATGTTATTTAAAAATGTATATGCCATTTATTCTCAACTCAGCCTACCTTAGATAGAAGCTGAGAAGCTAGCTGGTTTTCAAACAGCTTGTACTGGCAAAAAAAGTTGATAGAAATCATGGTAAACTATTATAGCACTATTTGTGAGTGCATTTTATTAGAAAATCCTAGAAAAACCTAGAAAATCACAGAAGAAAATAACCCCATAAAGGGGAGCCTGTCCATATGATTAAACTTTGCAAAATGAACATTTATTTGTGGAAGACAAGGCTGTTTTAAGTATACCTGGTTTAGAACCACTGGTGTATTTGCATAGCAGCGTAATAAACCAGGTGCAAGCTGAGATGGTAAATTCAATAGGGAAAGTATCAATGAATGTCAATTATGAACTGAATTTTAATAACCAAATTGATCATCTGAAAAATTAAATGAATTTAATTGATCTGAAATGTAATTAAATGGTCACAGGCTTGATTCCCTGTCAAGGCAAGCACAATACACTACACCAACAAGAGTCTTTGTGCAAGCCACCTATAACATTATCCTGTAAGTTGCCTTGGATAAGAGGATCTGCCGAATGTGAATGAATAATTTGACCTTTTTACAACACACCTAGCACCAGAGAGACACATATTCCTCCAAAGATCTTGTCAAGCAAGGGGTTCAGGAAGGGAAGAATCAGAGGGTGCAAAGAAGTGAGGAAGAGGGTGGGAGAGGGGTGTGGGTGGGTCGTACCATCTGTGGGCTGTAGCAGGGGGGTTTGTGCGTCGCAGGGGGGGGCTGGCTGGGCAGGGGAGGGGTGGCGCTGGAGGGGTTGATGCGTTTCTCTTTCTGCCGGCGGTTGCAGAACCACACGCGGATCACCTCCTTCTCCATGTTGAGCTGCTCAGCCATCAGAAGGATCTCCTCTGAGGTAGGCTTCTGGTTCTGTATGGATTACCACACAAGTACCACATAGAATGTTCAGTTTAACTATACATAGTATGCAGATATGAATCTTGCTAGAACGTCTGGTTATACAATAAATAATGTACTGTAGTTAAAGTGTTTTTTTTTTTTCAAACTATAGAAAAGTGAAGAAATGTATATACTGAGTTTTATGAGCTTGCATTTCTCTTGGAAAATGATGTGATTGTTCTAAAAATCAAACCAACACATGATTTTTTCAATATACTTATGATTATAGTTAGCAGCCTCAAAATCATGCAGTATGTGTTTTTCTCTGTTTGACACAGACCCCGCAATGTTGTGTGGTGGCACTCTTAACAAATTCTGAGTGTGTGTCTCACCGTCATAAAGTTGCGCTCCAGGGCCACTCTGACATTTGTTTCAATGCTGGTGCGTTTCTTCCTGCGTCTTCCAGGCAACCCCTCAAAGCCCAGCATTGGAGAAGACAAGGAGCTGGGACTGGGCAGCATGTTATCTATCGCCATGGTTTCTGTGGATACACACGCATGTCAAAAGCCAATTTATTAATAAGCATTTAAAATGCACTTATGCTACCTTACATATTTGGTCTGTGCAGCTTACACCCACTACCTCTCAAACCACACTCACCTGCATCACTCAACCATTTCTCCAGCAGTGGTTTAAGCTTGCACATGTTCTTGAAGCTGAGGTTGAGTGCCTCAAAACGAGAGATGGTGGTTTGACTAAAGTCATTGCCATACAGCTTTCCCATAGCCATCCCCACATCACCCTGCAAGAGAAGTGTGAATAACACACACAAACACGATTTGTCATCAGTAAAATTAGTGTCAATCAATGCCACAGCATGGTCAGTCTCCTTGGTTAAAGCACACACACACAATGTTAATCAGTTAGCTTTTAATTACTTCAGTAATTTGTTTAATTAGTTTAAACTAACACACTGATAAAGAAAAGACAGTACAAACATTCTTGTACCTGCTAGATGGTTGTATATTAATTTACAACAAAGAAATAAGTAGGGATCTGAGGTATATTTATCTAAAAGTAAATACCAGTGTGACTATGTTCCATTATATTAATTTCATTACCATGCCATGATAAACTCAAAAACAACAATATATAAATTGTCCTGCCTTCAAGACAATTCAAACATGAATTACTTTAACGATTCTTATATGCCTGGCAAAAAGCAGGCACAATACACTTACATAACAATGAACATTCTTCTCCTTTTTTGCCTTAGTATTAATTATTTTTTGTTATAGCAAAATACCGTCATAGTGGGGATGTTGAGCTTTCAATCTTGAGTTCATGCCACACAAGGGGCAAAAAACAAGAACCTACTACAAAATGCATAGTAGTGGTGCACTCACAACCTCTGGTTTCAAATTACTAAGGTGTTTGTCTTGGGCACAGGGCTGTTTGTTTTTGGTCTAATGGTATGAACAAAACAGTGAAATGTAGTATACTGGCATATTTCACATTAGATGCCATTTTTTATTTTTTGTCTAGACACACACAAACACACACACCTGCGTGAAGCCCAGCTTAATCCTCCTTTGTTTGAAGGTGCGAGCGAACTGCTCCAGCTCCTCCAGGTCATTGGGCTCTTCGGCATGTGGGGTCACTGCAGCAACTGAGCTCATGGGCGAAGCTGCCGAGGGGGTTGAGCTAACGGCACTCTCAACGCTCTTCTCCCTCTGTAACGACCACAGCCTGTCGTCATGACGGCGCTACAGCACACATGGGAATAACAAACTGTGATCTTGAACACTCTTGTAGTTTGAGACCACAGTCCCATCTGCAATAACACATTTCTCTATCTAATCATCCACCCTTCCACCACACAGTAAGGTTACTAGATTATAGCATTAAGCAAATCTCCCAAATACAGCAGAAGGAAAAAAACACTGTTCACTTTTAATGTTGAATGTTAAATGTAAAGATAATTCCAAGCAATTTTGGAACATTTCTATTGGACAATTCATCATGAAAGGAAAAAAAATGGAGAATTCTTTTTTTTTGGATAGTGACACAATCCATGTACTCCTCTTACATGCTGTAAGTGATAGTTTAAAGCAAACTGAAACTCTAATTAGTTTAAATCTAATAACCCCTTTTCAGTCCACTTGGGTTAGCAAAAAACAGACCTAAAGAAAGGAACATAGTGGCTATTTCAGAGTGAAGCCTAAAGGAGTACTCTACCTGTGTCTGCATGCTCAGTCTGGGTGGGGTGGTCAGAAGGGCCCCTGGACTTTGCTGAGGTAGTGGAATCAGATTTGGCGTTGAAAGCAGACCTGAGTGAAAGGGAGAAAGACAGAATAAATACACACAAAAATGAAATGAATATGCAGGATATTTGAATGGCAGTCATTAAAA
Source organism: Pygocentrus nattereri (assembly GCF_015220715.1). Taxonomy (NCBI): domain Eukaryota; kingdom Metazoa; phylum Chordata; class Actinopteri; order Characiformes; family Serrasalmidae; genus Pygocentrus; species Pygocentrus nattereri. Next base: position 25,130,129 of record NC_051211.1, read on the forward strand.
ATGAAACTTGAAAATAAAAATAATACATTTGCATCGAGTCTTTATATGCATGTGCGTGACTCACCCTGCTGACTCTGTTGGGCCTGGGGTAAAAGGAACTGGGCGGGAGACTGCAGAGGGTGCCCTGGCATCAGAACCAACTGCTGCAGCTGTAATAATTGTTGAATGTCCTACAGGGAAGTTAAATATTAATTTTCATTATTTTTCACTTTAATTTCAGTCTTCCTTCCCTAAAAGGCACAAACATGTCGCATTTATCCTATCAAAATCTTCTTTTGATATTTTTTCTGTAATTTAAAACCAGTAGTCACCAATGGCACTGTATGAATCTGTTGAATGAGATAACAGAAGTGGGCTAACTGACTTCAGTTAAGAAAACATTTCTCCTTCTTGTTAAAAAGTTAAGATTTTCAAAAGATATATGAGATTACAAAATTGAAAACATCTGTTTGAAAGTTCTAGCTTTATTGCATTATTGATTGCTGCCCTGTAATTTTCTGATATTTGGCATTGCAACAGGGGAGACAGGAACCTGGGCATCCTTCCATTGCAAAATGCTGCCAATTGACTTCTTGGGGTTACCCTACCATGGATGCCTCCTAGAACTGCTGGGATCCAAACCTGAATCTAAGTTGTTAGGTGCACCTCTGCAAAGCTAAGCATAAGCTTCAAATGCTTCTATGCAATTAAAAGCACAATCACAGTGTCAGCATTTCTCGTTCCTGCTGCAACATTTGCAATGAAAAATCAATATAAAAAGCACATAGCACATTCTCCTATACAAAGAGGAACAATCCAAATTGAAGCATCAGTCATACCTGGGCAGTGAGCTGGATTGGCTGTGAGAGGGCAAGCGGGGGTGGGGCTTGAGTGGGACTTTGTTCAGGTTTGGTTTGCTGCTGGATCTGTGCTGGGGTCTGGCTGGCTTGCTGCTGCTGGGCCTGCTGCTGCTGATTAGCAGCAGCGGCTGCTTGGGCAGCATGGGCAGCATGGGCAGCGTGTGCAGCGCTGGACTGCTGGACAGCAGCAGCCAGGAGCTGTGCCTGGGCTTGCTGGAGCAAAAGCTGTTGCTGTGCTGGGAGGAGAGCTGCCAGCTGGAAGCAGGAGCAAGGAATGGAGAGAAAGACCCAAAAGAGGGGAGAACAAAGGAGACAACAGTGTCACAGAAGCAGCAGCAGCTGAAGCAGCATTAGTGAAAAGGCTTCATATATGTTAAAGTAGCCTCTGTGTGGAATTGCAGGGTTGTCGAAGGGTAAGTTTAAGTGTTAGAGCAGCATGAAACATTTTTAGAAAATGAGAGGGAAAAAGAGGGAAGGAATGTACAGCTCAATTCAAGTATGGTCTTAGCAAATTACTTAAGTTGTGTGTTATAAGATGTAACATGTTAAATACAGTGTGGCCAGACACTAAATGGACAACAACCTTTTTGGCTCTTTTCCTGCATAATGACAGTGGTAATGCAAGGATGTGTATTAATTTATTCACATATCACTGTCGGAACAAACCCTCATATCTCCAAACAGGAAAATGAAAAAAAAAATTCCTTAATATTCGATGTACATTAATGGAGAAATGATTTATTATTTAATTATTAAATTATAGCAACTTTGGAGCATTTCTGTTGGTCCATTCATCATGAAATTTTGACACAATGTAAAAGACATATAGGGATTGTAACCGTATATGCCTGTCTACCAATTTCAGGGCTGTAAGACAATTAGCTGCTAAGTTGTTTCTTGTCTATCGCTCTGGGGTTGTAATCAGTTCACGCACAACAGATGATGATTCTACATGTGGTGATTGCATCTGGAGACTATTGCTGTGTCTTCTCAACATGAAGGTCAAAGAAGTGCAGATGGCAGTAAAGTAGGCCATTATGAGGCTGAAGGAATCTATAACACTCACACACAGACACTGCAAAAAGATCAGCTGTGTCAAAATCAACTGATGGATGCATTGCTAAAAAGGAAGAACATACCGGTGGTCTTAACATAAGCAAATAACCTATCTGACCATGGAAAACCCCACTAGTGGATGAAAGAACTCTTTCAATCATGTAGAAAAATATGTATTCACAAACAGATGCAAAACTCTCTCCAGGATGTGGGCAGATATGCTACCAAAAATGAAAGAGTACACCAGCATGACCTCAGAGAGTTTACCACAATATGCAACCAAATACAAAACATCATAATTTCATTTTAAAACTGATTACATGAGATCCCCCTCAAATGGGAGAACTATGAAGCCCAAAACGTGAGAACTTCCTGAAGCACAAATCAGTCTAAATGACACAAATTCTGTCAATGACTAAGTAATTACACACTGTACTATATTACACATTTACAACAGTATCATCTCTGCCATTTCTCTTCACAAAAAAAGCATTGTTTAGTATTGAGCTAATAAGGTGTTACAAGTCATTTAATGAAAAGAAAATGTCAGAAGTAATATTTAATTGCTCATCAACCCCTTTTGAATTTGAGTTTAGGAGGTCTGATGTTCTACATTTTAAAAATGTTCATGTATTGGCCTTTGTATGGCCATTACCAGATATATATGTGTTAAATATTGGATCTCAGCATCAGCCCACAATTCCCATTTCGGTTCATCCCTACTACATAGCCACAGTGTTGCCATTATGTGTGTGTGTTTGAGTGTTTTTGTGTGCATATGCGTACCCCAGCAAGCTGACTACCAGCCAGCATGAGCTGCGTGTGTGGTAGGGTGGGCTGAGCAGGGGGAGGTGGTGGAGCATGAGAACTGGGCATCTCGGGTGGTTCTTCTGTTTTAACCTGTAACACACATAGAGGGTAATTAAAATGAGTCTTCTTTAAAATGAAACATATTCATTCTACATACAGGTGCATCAAAATGAAGTATGATTTAAAAAAAAAAGTGAAATAAAGAACAAAAGAACTGCACACACAATCTGCAAATTAATCTGGTGTGCGCCATGGGTGGACTCTAAAACAGGAGGTTATATGGTAAAAACATTTTATGATACGCATCACAATATTTTGACACAGACACAATGTATTAGCAGTGCCGCAAAAGAGCCAGCAAAAACTCTGGCTACAATGATTTGTATTTGACTCCTTAACGTCGCAGGTGTGTTACCTACTAAAGCTTATTATTCAGTAACTATAGGGACTTAAGTGCAAATGGGTTGGACTATTATTAGGTTATAGAAGTGTGTAATAAAACATTGGGCCCGTCAGTGGGCCCTGGCTTTTTTAGGGGTTAATGTTTGACATAGCACGCTAAACTTTAAATTAAACAGGACTAATTATGCTCATTTTGTAATAAAACATGTAATCGTTCTGTGTTAAGTATGGATGTTATCCACAATGTGCTCAGAAAAGCAAACAAAATGTATCATGATAACAATAAAATATCATCTTAGCGCCCCTTTTATGCTAAAATGTGACTGAAATATGACAAGATATATTGTCAAATTAACCAAAATTTAAATAAACCTTTCCAATTCAGCCACTTAGTTGTCTACAGTACGAAGTTCACAGTTCTTATTGACACATCACTCACAAATTCACTCATTCAATCACATACTCACGGATGTTTACAAAGAGGTAGCAGCAGGGCCTGTCCAAGCAGTTAATGCTATGCAAATAGGCACTCCAGCGGCTGTGACTGTACATCCACCAGCTTCAACCGTCTCACTCTCCTCTATGCTTTACCACTTCTTACTCTTTGCCTTACACTCACTTACTCATTCTCTCTCTCTCTCTCTCTCTCTCTCTCTCTCTCTCTCTCTCTCTCTCTCTCTCTCTCTCTCTCTCTCTCTCTCTCTGTCTCTCTCTCTCTCTCTCTCTCGCTCTCTGTCTCTCTCTCTCTCTCTCTCTCTCTCTCTCTCGCTCTCTCTCTCGCTCGCTCTCTGTCTCTCTCTCTCTCTCTCTCTCTCGCTCTCTGTCTCTCTCTCTCTCTCTCTCTCTCTCTCTATCTTGTCAGACATCTGGGTGGGGAACAGTCATGATGAGACAGTCATTCAGTCTTATTTGCATATTACTGACTCTTTAAACAGACTCACCTGAGGGTTCCCACACGTCAAAAGAAAAACATTCCCACACTGGCCAACGCACATGTTCCAAAACAAATTCACAAACCTCCACGCAAACGGCCCATCTACCTACCTACACCCCACACTAACACACTAACACACTCACCTTTATGTGGCTTGGGGTCAGAGAGAGGCAGAATGGACTCGTTTTCATCGGCTGGGTCTGAGTGGAAAGGAGGAAAAAAAAGACCAACACACAGCAGGCGTTAGATTTCGCATGATACCACAGACGTAACCGTGCCTAAATACGACCACAAAAACCTTCCAACTGCATCTGCGGAACACTGGTGGAACGCTTGCAAAATCAAATATTTCTGATAGATAAGTGGATATCATAGACTGTCAGTAGAAATCCCCAGACCTTCTGCCCCAATTCACTGCATTCCATTTACAATTATGATTTAACCGCTAAAAGAACAAGAACAAATCACAACATAAGTTGTGAAATCACCATAACATACAATTACGACAGAGTAAATTCTGATTTATTCTTCCTGTTTTGGTGAACAAAGAAATGTATATGCAAATATTTTGCTATCTATTTAATATTAATCTTGCCCATAAATCAGCATAATTATATGTAAATAAATTACAACCCAAACTGATTACTTTGTAAAATACATTACTGATAACTTAGTCATCTCATCTGCCCATGCATGCTTCTTTCAATAATATCACTTTGTTACTAAGACATGGCTTCTTATTTATTGACAGTACAAAGTCAGGATAAAATGAAAAATGAAACATGCGGTATCTAGGAGAGGGAAAAAAATGACACACCTGATCACTAGCCTCAGGACTGTTCCTCTCGGAGTCTGTAAGAGAGCACGCGCACAAACACACACACACACACACACACACACATGCACACACACACACGCACACACATGAGGTCAGAGCAGTGCCTCAGGCTTCGGCCCTCACATCAACAAAGAGTCAGCTGGTTAGCCAGAGGCATCACATTACTGGAATACCACAGAGCGTTTAACCTGGGTTGACTGAGTGTTTAGGTGTGTGTGTGTGTTTGGGTGTGTGTGAGAGTGAGTGAATGCATGTGCTGTGTGTGTGTGTGTGTGTGTGTGTGTGTGTGTGTGTGTGTGTACACACGTGCGTTGGCCTTTATTGTGGCAAAATCAGAGACTCCAGCTGACTAAAGTGTTCTGAGGATCTGATTCATGCTTAGTGGAAAATTTGAGAAATGTCACAAAACTGGATCCCATCAGCAATTCACAAACACACACACACACACACACACACACACACACACACACACACACACACACACACACACACCTACAAGTACACTGCATGAAGAAATTAATCACCATCAGTAAACGTGCACAGTATGCCTTACTTCTCCCCCACACATGCTCATGTTATAATGAATCACAGAATTCACACAAATTCACTGTCATACACGTTTTCAACGAAGCAAACACACACACACACACACACACACACACACACACTACACACACTAATTTTACCTGTGCTGTCTGCAGGAAAGTCAGCCCCAGTCTTCTCATCCTCAACTGCTTTAGACATCTTGATATCTACTGTGAAAAGAGCAAAAGCGAGAAAGAAAATATCTGATGTGAAATCTTTGGCCGTGTCATTGTACTGTTGCAGGAAATGGCAGCGAGGCTCAATGTCCACTCATCAAGCACGACTGCGCTACACAGTACCAGCATCATGCTGAGACCCTGCATGAGGAAGAGACACAGTAGCAAGGACAGTGGGCAGTATTTTTCCTTTCACACTTGGCTAGAAAAACAGTATGTAATCACGGTTTTAACAAAGCCGAGTATTTCCAGAATGCTTGTTTACATTGCTAACCTCAATGCTAAAGTAAAGATTTTAATGTTTGAAATTCTACATTAAATGTTCATATAATTTAAAGGACTGATTTTTTTTAAGTGTTAAAAAATAAAAACTGAAAAAAGTTACAAGGTTTTGACAATGCAAAATGGCTCGCTGGACTGCTCATGTTAAAATAAAAGAAACACACACCCACACCAGAACAAATCGGTGCCAAACAAACATGGAACAAATGTAATGCTGTGCTGATGAAAAGGGCAAACCAAATCGTCTCTGTACTATTAAGAGATGGTTACCAAATAGTAGCAGGAGAGAGGAGATTTGTTAATAGATGAACTTTCTCCTTAGCTGTGACAAATATATGAGATTTTAAAATAATCATAGAATTTGGGACACCCCCAGTGTCCTAAATGTTTCTTAATTGCCAGACACTGACCAGCTGCTGTTCATTTGAGGTGACTTAGTGAATTAGCTCACCCTTGTATTTCAGTTTAGTTAGGGACTGATTTAAAGAACTAGTAGACAGACAAAATGAGAAAGTAAAGGAAAGAGAACTCAAATTTCAAAATTCAGGAGTCATTAAAGGAACGTTAACATATGTTTTCACATAAATTTTCAGCTGACAGTAAGTGCTACAAATCAACACTGTAACAGGTAAAAAGCTGGCATTGTTCAATTTATAGTAGGAAAAAGCACTAAGCACTGAGTTTTGTTCCAAAAGCAACACACACACGCATCTGAGGGAGATTTATGTGAGGGGGGGGCACAAACAAAAAATAACTGAGCTTCTATATTATACAAATTATATATATATATATATATACATAGTTCTTCCCTGTGAAATGGAGAGGTTTAATGCACAAACAATTACAGATTACTTGTAATATAAGAGACTGTTCATTCTCTCCCCTCCAATTTCCCTTGTTCAACATCCTTCTGAGGCACCTGTATTTCCTACACCTTTTCTGATGGAGAGACATGCCTCATCCTGCATTTTATACACACACACACACACACACACACACACACACACACACACACACACACACACACGCACACACACACACACACACACACACACACACACACGCACACACACACCTCAAGCTACTGAGAGAAAATGAGAAAAGGGGTCTCATCTAGCAGAGAAGTGCACCTTGTTTTCCACAGAGGGACTCCAAGCCTCTTTTGTTCCATCAAAGCCTGAAATCTGCACTTACCTCAAATAACCCCAAATCAACTAGAGACCATTTTGCCATAAACAGGCTTAGATTAAATTTCCCTATATTTCACAGATATGGACTAGCACTGGAGCACATTACTGAAACAACTTGTGGATGTGTTACACCAATAAATCGTTTGATATGTCTAAGCAAAAAGGGATCTAGAATTTATAACGATGTCAAACCCACTTTAAAAGGTTATTTAAAGAATCATATACAACACATTTTCCGTTTCGGAGAAGAATATTGTAATCATGCAAACAACCGTGTAGGCATTCAAATGTTTCTGAGTTGTCATGGCTCTGTATTTATCCCTCGCCTTTACTAAAGAGCTGCTAAAGGCCTACATGATTTTTAATGCTTAGGTTGGACAAATAGAAATTAACTTTCTTTCTGGGTGGACAAAAACGCAGTCTGACTCTCCAGACGTAAAAAGGCATTCGAGTGGAAAGCAGCGGAAACGCCCTGAAATAGGTCGCTGAAGAAGTCACGGAATCTTCGTTATCACGACAGAAAGGGACAGACACGTGGATCTGGTCGCTGTTCTCGTAAAATGTAATGTAGATGTAATGTCACCACGTTCTGCCTACATCTCCTCCGCACACTCCTCCATCAGTGACCTCCGCGTAACGAGGCGAGCTGCTGTCTTTTCTCTTCACCCCGTGCGCGCGACTGACGCTCGGGCTCCGTTACTGTTACTGCCCCTGTCCAGCATCGTCGCGCTGCGCTCTCCTTCTCCAAAACGGAGGGAATGCGCTAAAGCAAACGCTAACCCTAACGCCTCTGCCCCTCTCAGCGGTTCACTGACTACTCCTTTAGTCACGCAGGCCGCCGAAGCTGAGCGGACAGATTCACTTTCCGACCGAGGTTTTTGTCGTAGGCTGACTGAAACTCGCAGCCTCCGCCACCCACCGACTTCACGTTACTAATTTCGTCTGGCTTACTCACTGATATTAAAAAAAGCAAGCTCGCAAAATTCAACCAGGCTTTCCAGCAGATTTCGGCTTTGTGTGTTTAAGCATTTCAAGACAGCAAAGACATTCACGGATGCGCGGAAAATCCCGTCGACGCCGAAAGGCCCCACATTTCATGAAGACAGAGGTAGTTAGGCCGCGTGAGGATGAATAGAAATGATCTGGGCGTAAAATGAGTGTTTTGGTCGATGCGATTGAGGCAATGAGCTGCTCTGAGTCTTAAGGCTTCTTTTAAAAACATGATATTTAAAACACCGTCTGTGAAAATGAACAGGGACGTTTCAGGCAGCGAAATACTGTTTTCATGATATCCACAGTGCAGGTTTATCCAAACGTGCAAACATGCCAAGGCGGATTTAATGACTAAAGACATGCAGGCTGAACGACAAACACATCACATCCATATAATACTCCTTTTATTTCTGGACACTCCTTAGACAGTCCTGCTCCGTGTATGGTGGATTTCAGAGAATGGGTTTTCTTTCTGTAGGTTAAAGATTAGACACCGATGAGATAGTGGAAGGTAATACGACCGTATGGCGAAGACGAATGAGTGTCACTTTCTTACCCACAAATATCTCTGCAGTGACTCACAGTAACGTTACGTACAAACTTCCTGCTTCTTGTGGTCTTCCACACACCAGCACATGTATGTGGGTTCGTGTGTGTGTGTGTGTGTGTGTGTGTGAGAGAGAGAGAGAGAGAGAGAACCGTTGATTCACCCCATACGTTTTGTCAGCCATATAGCAATCCAACGACTTGTTCATGCTTACTTTAATTTCTAAGACTCAAAACAAGAGGTTCTTTATTTGCAGGTTGACAAACGTTTTGGGTGAACCCTGCATGTGCTGCTGGTGGGGAAGAGAGACAGAGAGGTCAACCAGACTGCAACTTAACCTAAATTGTACGACTCACACACACGAAATGCATTAAAATATCCTATATAAAATATTCCTAAATATACATCATTAACTACACACTGCTTTAGGGAAGCATGACTAAGATTAAGCTGAGTTTAGTTAAATATTAGGGCTGGACCTAAACTTTGTTACAGGCGTCAAGGTCGTAAAACAGCTTAGCAGATCTCATCATGTTTTCCATCTACAATTGAATCATAACTAAATACAAATAAAATACTAAAATATTACTAAGCAAGATTAAAAACTACTAGCAAATAAAATGTCTAGAATAAATGCAAGTCAACATGAACACAGTAAACATGTTATTTTTTGCTTTCAAAAAAGCAGGTGATGTGATGTAAATGAGTTAGAAGAACAAAGGCTGGTTCTAGACTTTACCAGTCACAGCACAGATTTGGTTAAATCCAGCGCCTGATTTAACTTAACATAGGCTTGATTAGCCAAACCAGGTACTGGAAGATAACTACACTGGTAGTATATATCAGTGAGTGTAAAACGTGGCCAAAATAAGTCAAGTGAACATACTGACACACATATATTCACTACTTACTGAATTAATATTATTTGTATTTATTCTAATATTTTCTGAGCAAACAAATGCATGATGCCCATCCAGATAATCAGCAGTACATTTTTTTTCAGTGCCTATAACGTTTGCACCACATTGCGATAGATTTCCTAAAATAACTAAAATACACAGTCTTCTTAAAAAGAGATAACTATGACAGAAAAAATGCACTTAAAATGATTAAATAAACAAACGTTTCTTCTTAAAAAGTAAATCTTAATGAGTATAAGTATTGTGCATCCAGAAGAATACGCTCATATGGCCTGATTCCAAGGTCGATGTGTTAGCATGTCATAGCAGTGGAGGAAATTGGCAGCAGGAGTTTGCTCCACTCAGAGCAGAAGTTCCAAGAACTTCTCACATATGGAGTAAATGATGTCAACCCTATGTGCCTCTGAAAGCAGACATGCACAAATGCACTGACCACATTCAATCATTAATTCATAGCAGCTACACCACTGTATGAGCCCTAGAACACAAATTTTGTGGACAGATAGATGGATGGACACACACACACACACACAAACACACACACACACAGTAAACTATGTGGTGTCCCACATTCCTCTGGAGAGTTGGCCTTGACATTTCATTACTATTGCTCTTACTCCAGCTGGTTTTGATGTTCTCTCATTAGCAGAGTACGTTACCAACGGCAAAGCTAATTAACCCCTAAACCCTACCTCAGGAGAGATCATTAGAGAGAAAGGGAGAGAGGAGGGGAGAGAGAGAGAGAGAGAGAGAGAGAGAGAGAGGGCAACACACTCACCTGGAATCCAGACATTTTGCCATGGCCGCCATTTTATAAATAAACTGCAGTTCTTTGTCTTCTGCTTCAAAGTTGTGAATTTGTCAGCGTGGAGAGAAGGACTCACTCTTACAATCGTTCCAAACAATGTTGTACGGAGCAGTGGAGCAATGTCTTGCCATCCGTTGTTCTAATTAACCAAATGAATGCAAAATCCAACATGAATATTTGTTTGATGTAGTTCAGCTTTGAATGGTGAGAACTTTTTAGCCTAAATCAATAGACCTGAATACATAATCTGAATCTGTGTGAGGCCAGCAGGTCAGAAAGATGAGAGTGATTGATGATAAACAAGACACACACACATACACACACACACACAGTCACTCTCTCCTAACCTCCTCCCAGCCACCTCCTCCCTCCACACTCAAAAGCAGTTCTGTCCTTCGCTCCACCACCTCCACCTCACTCACACTGGCCGTGTGAGAAGAGAACAAGTGAGAAAAGAGAAAAGTCGAGACTAAGGGGGAGAAGGGGTCTTGCGGTCTGCTGGTATGGGGGCTAGAAATGTGGTTTAATGTGTTGAAGAGTGCGAAAAGGACAGACAGAGAGAACAACCTAGCCACCAAGAAAAAGAGACAGAGAGAGAGAGAGAGAGTCATCACTGGAAAGTGCTGGGGTGGCTGGAAAGTGCTCATCACTCGAATGAAAAACAAGTCTCTGTCACTCTCGTGCTTCCTTTACTTCACCCTCCTCCCTTTTCCACAGCTCTCGCATAGCGTGCCATTACAACTCATGAAAAGGAAACTGCAACAGCGTGCCCTGGCCACATGGTGGCAGCCTCACCATGCAAGACTGATAGAAAATCAATCAGTCAGTTCATGAATGAGGCCAAAAGTGCACTGCTAGTGTTGGCCAGAGTCTGTAACTAATTATGAGTTAATACTGATATTTATCTAAAAAGTGCAATAGAACCAACAGAAAAAAAGGAAAAAAAGACCACCGTGTATACACTCACAAACAAGCCCAGCCAACAGCTTAAGCCCTGCACCCACTCAACTTCATGATAGATCTGTCTTTGGGGTGCTTGCAAAGTGACAAAGACCTAGGATTTGTGTGTGTGTGTGTGACACTGGGTCACAGTCAGGAGTTTAGCAGATTTTGGGAGACCCTCCTCCCTTTTGTACCCTCATAACCTCCTCAGCAACGCCTGTCATGTCTGTGACAGACGGCGCGTGGGTGTGTATGAGTGTGTGTGTTAGGGACAAGAAAAGAGGGGTGCAGGGCGACGTGTGCTGGGATCAGAGGTCAGTCCAACGCTAGCCCACTGAAACCATCCTGCATCAACCCCCACCCCCCCAAAAAAACGGCCCAGCCCTCTGACCTCCGGAGAGGCCAGCCAAGGGATTCTTCGTCTACTCTTAAGCTGAAGGAGGGGGGGGATGCAGAAGGCAAGACAAGAGCGTCTTATGTTAAGTTACACTGCAGATATACATAGGGTGTAACTGGAAAAAAATATTCTATGTAGAATTTTTTCCCGATAGTTAAAGTGATGGATAACAGGTTCATGCTAAAGCTCTGGAATTTAAAAATTGTGCATATATCCATGAATAATTCTAAGATGTTTCTCTCTCTTTATATATATATTTTTTTCAAAAAGCATTAAACAACAATTTTTGCTTTTCATTACTTCATGATATAGATTGCTGGGAGTGGTTTTACATAAACAAGAACCATCAGTGCAGTGTTCTGATTAATGCCATCTTCATTAATGAAACAGAAATGTATTAAAAGTGTGTTATAAACCAGCTGCTATTCTTTTCAAGCCTCATCTTGTTACAAACGGATATACAGAATTGTGGAACAAAACTCTTTGTATATAAAAATCTCCTTGCTGTCACATACCTTCAAAGTGGTAACTTCACAGGAGGAAAAAGTTATTAGTGTTAGTGTCTAATGATAATATAGCAGGAGTTTATTCAAAGTTATTTTGGATTTTTGGATAGTCCATCTGTTGGCCCATTCGTTATAAAATGTTCACACAGTGTAAATGGCAGCTGCTATTTTCCCATGTTAAGAATAAAAATGAAAAAAGAGATTTTGCTATGTCAGTGATAATGTTTATTTTTAATGATCTGTATTAAGGTATTATTGATTTATAATGATGTATATATTTTTATGCATTCATTTTTACAAAAAAATATCTTTAGCTCTAAACACTGATTTAAAAATGAGGTTTTTGCGAATAAAAAAAAAAAAATCTGAACTCATGTATAAGTGGACCATCAACAGTGGTTAACACCCCCAAATAGGCTAAGATTTGCAACTGCCGCAAAGGTGTTTTAAACACGGTTCATAAGGTTCATGCGCATCTACTTCGACTGCGCTCTCCCTCTCTCTCTCTTCCCAAAGGTGAAGTTCACGCTTCGCTCCCCCTCTCTAAGAAGGGAGGTGAAGGCAGGCGGGTTGGGCTGTTAAATCTTATTGGCTGTTGACCTGATTTAAAGACAATGGAGCGGAACAATGGAGGAGTACAGGTTTAAAATTAGACCCCCCGAGTTCCTCCCTCTCTCTTTTGCTTCCTCTCTTGTTCCCTCCCTCTTACCAAATGTCCCAGCGAATGTGGCCGAGTCATGGTCAAGTTCAATATTCACCATCTTGTTCTGTCACAGAACATAGAGTAAATAACATTTATATAGTACACTTTTTCCCCCAGAAAAGTGGCTGACAGACTTCATTGCTGATTTCTTGAACATTTTGTGCAAATGACGCCAATTTTTGGAATTTGACACCTGAACAAAACTTTACAGGAAACACTGGTCTGTTTCTCTCTTTTTCATTATCTCTTTGCCTCCTTTTCTTTTTTCTCTTCTTTTCTTTTCTTTTTGGTTGTTTTTCACTCTTTCACCCCATCTCTCTTCATTCAACCCCCCCCCCCCCCCCCCTTCTCTCTCTCCCCTCACTGCAGCAGTGCTGGTCAGCAGCGGTCATGACATCACCGGACAGCACTGTTCGCTGATAGGGCACCAAGCCGCGTTGCTAAGCAACAGCAGTGAAAGAGGAGTGTGTGTGTGTATGTGTATGTGTGTGTGTATTATATATATATATATATATATATATATATATATATATATATATATATACACACACACACGTGTGTGTGTATGGGCATACATGTGATAGTCCAATCAACCTAAGGGCAGGTGTTTCCTATAATTAATAAGTTGTTTTGTGTACTTTGACCCACAAACAGTTTTCGTCCTTTCAACATGTGACTAAAAACACAGCAAAACAAAAATATATCAATTTAACAATGGGGGAGTGTATCAGTAAAGGACACAGTGCTTATTTTTGTATTTACTTGGTAAAATTGGGGAATAAACAAGTGAACAAGGCATACATATATGTATACTAATGGATGGGTTTGTATGTAATCGTAAAGGCCTAAAAATAGTTCTTCATTTATTTCATTGTTTTATATCATTCTTTTGCCTGTGTGGAAACTTCACTTAAGCTGTGTATGCGTATTTATCTGTTTTGCAGATGTGTGTACATTGATGCTTTAGTGTGTGTGTGTGTGTGTGTGTGTGTGTTCAGTGCCTTTAGCTGGTTACACGTGCACATGTTTGTACATGTATGTCTCTGGATGCGCTTGCTTCTCGAAGAGAGTATTTGTAAGTACATATTTGTGTGTTTATGTCTCAGTGGGCATTCTGTATTTGTACATAAGTGTATGGGTGTGTGTGTGTGTGTGTGTGAGTGAGAGAGAGAGAGAGAGAGAGAGAGAGAGAGAGAGTGCAAGCCCCACGTCTCAGGAGTGTATATTATATCCGATACAGTAGCTCTTTCTCGCACCACATATTTCTGGGCCGATCGATACTTCTGACTCCCTACAAGACAATAATCGCTCCCCCCAACACACATACACACACACACACACACACACACACACACACACCCCTCCACCCCCTCCCCACATGGCTACCATTATTACAACCCTCCCCAGGGACCAACACAAAACAGGCAGAGAGGGCAATGCTAGCTGCCTTCCTCCTTCCATCAATCCATTTGTCCAGCCACCATCTCTCCATCCTTCCTTCATAAGGCCCCAATAAGATTCAGAGGACAGAGAGAGAAGAGGGAAAAAAGAGATGAGAAGAGGTAAGGGTAAGGGATGAGGGGAACAAGAAGAACACAGGGTTAAAGTGTTCAAGAGAAAAGGGAAGAAGAATAAGAGAGAGAGAGAGAAAAGAGGGAACAAGGGAGAAGAGTGACGGTGCATTGTGATCTTATAATAAAAGGAGGGAACGACAGGGAGGGCAACAAAGACTTACACAGCTGCCTCCTAATAAAGGAGAAGGGGGGAGAGGGAGGAGGGAGTGGGCTGAGAGAGAGAAAGAGACCAAAGAGAGAGACAGCCTCTATCTAATACATAGTGAATAATTATGGCCACTACCTGCTAGCAGTTTGGCCCTTGTTCGTTGGCAAACAGGGAATCCTGAGCCGGCCGCACATCAAAGTACGGTGAGAACAAGTTCAATGGCCAAAGGCGTCGGGCGAAACCAATACGTCTCCAAATCCCATCAAGGGCCAGAGACAGTGTCTGTCCATGACAGTGTCTACTAAGCAACTAAGCGCTGTGATGTATGTGTTATGGGAGCTGCTAGATTGCTCGCTATATGGCTCTATCGATTGGACCAGACTTAAATTGGCTCTCAATTAAAGAGAACGCTTATTTGACCTCCCCCCATACCCCCCACCCCCCACCCCCAACACACACACACACACACACACACAGACACACACACACACACACACTTGTCTTTCTTTTCCTGTCCTTAAATATTCCCCTCTTCCAGCACCCCTTCTTCTCTCAGTCACTGGGACATCCATCTCTCATCTCTCTCTCTCTCTCTCTCTCTCTCTCTCTCTCTCTCTCTCACTAATACCTTTCCTCCCTCCCCCCATCCTCTAAGGCCATCACCTCAACCCCACTCCTGCTTCTCCTCATCCCCTTGTCTTCAACCCTCACATCCCTGGCTCTTGTCCACTATCTCTCCATCCAACTACTTCCACAGAAAAAAAATGCTGCAATGAAATATTAAGTTTATTTATTCAAACACTATCAATAATATACTTACATGCACGACACCTCGGCTCATGCCAAATTGTAAGGAGGCTGAGAGAGAGACAGAGAGGGAGGGAGAGAAAAGGCCAAGGAAAGAAAGAGAAAAGGTGGTAGTGAACGTTGTAAGATTTGGAGGGTAGAAAAGGTGGTGGTGGTGGGGGGGGAGGTTAGGAAATTGGTCTGGCTAGCGGAACAGCTTTTCACCCCTTTCTCGCCCCCCCCCACCCCTCTATCCCTCCCTCCCTCCCTCTTCCCCATTCTGCTTTGTATTCTGTGGAGATGACAGGGAGAAAGCTTTATTGCTCCGAGTTGGTATCGATCGGGGCCCCTCACACGGGCAACTCAGACCCATGCATGTTGGAGGCACTTTTGCAGCGCCGACTCTCCTTTCCTGTTATCCACACTGAGATTCAATTCTATCTTTTTTTCAAGTCAAGAGGCAACAAGCAAGTGCTGCGCTTTATTTACCTAACGGCCTTTACTTGTTTTCGAGCATGAATGAATTAAATACACACATAACAGCTCCTTCACTCAGAACCCTGTCCGTCTTCTCCCTTTTGTCCACCTTTCTCTCTTCAAATTTTGTCCCTCTCTTTCATTGCACTGTAGTCAATGAATATTCGGCAACTGGTGGAACATAAATTTGCAGAGAAGCATTAGTGTTTCCATTCAGTCACAATAAAAAAAGGGAGAGGTCAAATGTTCTTTTCCACTTCTTCCTCTGGTTTGTTAGCCAGGACAGGGGCTTTTGGTGGGCATTTTTATCAAAGGTTAGTGGAGGACCAGCTCGCGTATAACGGAGAGGATGAGCTCGATGCTGAATTTGGGGATAAGAAGGGGGGTCAGCTTGATAGTTTCCCTGAGGGAAACAGCAAGGGTGAGATGGAGGGAAGGACGGATAGATAGATGGAGGGATGAAATGCCCCCCTGCCCTCTGCTTGTGCCCCTGGGCGAGGTTTTTCACCCTTGCTCAACCATCCTGTCCTGCTCTAATTCTGTTGTTTAATAAAACCTCGCTCTGTGCCGCCATTCACTCAACATGGAGCTCAGGGCCGCTTGCACTCTGATGCTGACTGCAACTCTGCCAGTACAAAAAATTAAAAAAAAAAAAAGAAGAAAGAAAAGGCAGACACTTTTCTGTCTATTTTTACCTCTGTCCAACAGCTGCCCCTCTGACTGCCTCAGAGCCACTTATGTTCACTCACCAAATGACACATATAAACCCCCCTCTCTCCTTTATCCATCCATCCATCTATCCGTACATCGCTCACACTCGCTCTTCGTTGCTACATTGTCGGCTATAAGGTCGTCAAGCACAGTAATTTCACAGAGGACAGAAAAATGGAGGTGTGTATTTGTGTGTGCTGCACTGCTACTGTGTGCAATACTGAGGGCTGCAAGTTGTCTTTGAACACTTCACTGAGTAAATATGTAAAAGAAATGAACCAAACTTTATTCCTTTCAGAAAGCTTGAAAGTTAGAATAATTTATATTTTGTGTGGTGAAATCCTTGTGAAATACCATGAAAAAATCTGAAAATACAAATGTGAAAATAAAACTGTATATTATTTCTTCACTTTCAGAAAAGAAAAGTGACGTGTCAGTGTGTGTGTATATATATATATATATATATATATATATATATATATATATATATATATATAATTTAGTCTCAGAGAACAGGTGTAAACTCATGATAAATGTGTCCTATCAATTATTTATTTACACCAAGAAAGGGAGACCTCTATTAACTGCAAAGAAAGGCCTATACCCATTTGACAAATTTGAGAGCACAAATCTAATACAGACCTGACCGTTATAACAGTTCATACAAAAATAATGAATTTCACCCAAATTCTGTTATGGAACAGAGATTTATGCACCTACAATATAGCAAAGCCTTAATCAAGGCTGCAGCATAGCGCTAAGAGCACTGGAAACTGAAAAATGAATTAGGCCTTTTTCCACTCAAACGAGCAGAGTTTAGTTTGAAAACTCAAACTAAATGTCTGAGCTCATGCTATGTGGCTGCTTGACTGTACCTACATTCATTTTCATGTGATGCATAACACAGATGATGTAAAATTTGAATTTTTTTATTTTTTATAAATATAGCAAAATCTTTATTAGCACACCTGCCAGACATGCTATAACCTGCGTGGAAGAGTCATAGCTTTTCAAGTTTTAAATATCAAAAGGTCAAGGGATGCGTGAGTATGGGAGTATGTACCTGTTTGTGTTTGTGTGTGTGTGTGTGTATAAAACCACATAAGTGTTGTCTCTTGATTGCAAGGCTGTGGTCATGCTGGGTGCATGCCGCTGCCAGGATAGTGAGGTGTTTGCTGAGTGGCATATAGAGAGAGTGAGAGAAAAAGAGAGAGACAGACAGAGAGAGAGAGTGAGAGGGACTGAGAGGCTTTGGAGAGCTCCCGTCCCCCGGCCGACCGCCATTTCACACTGGTGACCAACACAAATTGGATCAGGCCGTGTTCTCATTGCACCAGCAAAAAAATAAGACACACAAAATGGCCGAATCTCCAGCACTGCGGTGCTGAGTGCCAAACCGCCGAGGAGGAGCATATACCAACCAGAAGCGGTCATCAAATAGTACATAAAAAAAGCTTAATTTCACATAACCCTACATTAAGTTGTTGAAAAGCATACTGTGGCCTTTGTAATGCCTGCCTAAGGAATGCTGTACGATGAAACTTTCTCTTTCACTAAATTTTCTAAATTAAGGCAAATTAACAAATCACTAATACAGATAACCAGCACTGTGTGAAGCTGTTTCTCTATGCAATTACATACTAAAAATGTACAATGGTGAAAGGATCCACTTATAGTTCACCTAAACATGTATTACATCTACAGTGTTAAATCCAGTACAAACTAAGTCTGATAATGCTAAATGTTCAGGTTTGCTATCAAGACATCTGGTCTTCCATTCGTCAGCAACTGTCACTCACTTGACATGGGTCACATGTTCATGGGCAATAGGATTCACAGCAAAAAAACAAATCATCCTTGCCTTCTCACTGACTTAACAATCAGGCCAGCATTTTGAGCTTTGCCATCATGTGAGAGCATGGCACTACTTCCTTATGGGATTCAACAAAGCCTGTGAAACCTGGCGCCACATTTCACACCTTTGCAAGGTCCGAGGTCATCATTGTATACTACTTCATCGATAGCTGAATAGGGTGCTGTGAAATGTATTAAGCCAATGAGGATGATGCTTAGGTATGTTAGCACTATAAATTGTATTATATCTGCCTAAGATCATTGTTATGTAACTGCCTATTATTTAAAAGAATGATTATGAAGGACGCTTCTTGAGATGTACTAAGTGTAAGATATGACTACATTAAGGGGCACAAGGCCATCACTTATTCAGAACTGAGTGACTATTTAATGGCCTAAAGCATTCAGTTGAAATCTTTATTTTTTAAATGCTTTAACACTAAACTGTGGTAAAAGGTACTATGCTGAATTCTGAAAAATGTACAGTGTTGGTTTCCATCACACAAAAAAAATTCTGAAATTCTGAATGTACTGTACAACACTTAAATATCAGTCTATGAACAGTTCATAAAGCTTTAATGAAGTGTCTTGAAGGTCCCCTCAGCATCTCATAAGGCCTCAGGTAAATTTTACCAGAAAGTCCACCTCAGTTATAACTGTTTAACTACTGAGGCACACAAACAGTGCAGCGTCACCACTTGAGCCGCACAGGGGCCGAGCGAGTGTGTTTGCCTATTTGTTTATGCGTGAGTGTGTGTGCAGTCTTGGCGCCACGTGTGCGCTGTGTTTACACTGGGAGAGAGGGGCATGCGGGCCGATATCTCACGGCAATCGATGAGGATGGGGGGGGGCAGAGGAGTTGGAGAGAGGAGGGGAAAAATCGGTAAGGAAAGCAGGTTATCTCCTGTCATTAATGGGGGGAATCCCAGGCGGGTGGGGTTTGTGTGCGTGTGTGGGTATGTGTGTGGTGGGGGAAGACCTGGATTCATTCAGAAAAAACACAGACTGTTTGGCATCGGGAGAAAGCAGACAATTATCTGTATTGATTAAAGCCAGCCAGCCAGCACACTGAAGACAGAAAACTATGACTAGATCAATAGAGAGAGAGAGAGAGAGAGAGAGAGAGAGAGAGAGAGAGAGAGAGAGAGAGAGAGGAGGAAGGGTGCTGAAAATAGGGCAGGTTGTGAGTTTGCAGAGGAAAAATAAGAGTGGAGCAACAGTTGGGTGAAAGGAAAGGGACAATGTGATAAGAGAGAAGTGGGGGAAAAGTTTTGGGCTGTTGAAAAGAAAGCATATAATGAAGTTCAGAAAAGACTGACAGCTAACACAAGTCATACTCTGTTCAGTGCAAATAAATCATGGTCACAATCCATCATGATTGGCCGCACTGTTCATGCAACAATACTGCTGAAGCTTTCAGTTTAGGCAGTAAAGTTCATACTGCTGAGGAGAGTGTACATAAAACAGGGGCAAGTGCATGCATGAAAAGAAACACCAGCTCTTAGTATAGGGATCATATTTCTGGAGGATGAGTTACAAAATCAGTAGAAATGACAGTGTGACACAAATCTAAATGCCAGTTATGCAAAGCACCGAAACTGCTGTCATGTTTGCTGAATTGTGATCTTTAATGTGAGAGTGGAGACAGAAGGTATGTTTCATCAAGCCTGAAAGTTTAGGCATGGGCAATTTTAAGTTATTTATCATTACAAATTAGGCCACAATAAGCTTTTCTGAGCCTATCGTGAATATTGTCAGTACTTAAGCCATTATGTAGACAGGTCCCATCAGCACCCCAAAGTTTTATTACAGATTTCTATATACTAAGAACAGCTCAACCAGTTTGCATTGAATTCTCTGTAGTTGCTAAATAATCATACTTAACATACAACTGAATGTTTCATTAGAGAGCATATTAATGTGCCACTACTTAGCAAACCTTTGACAAACTGAGAAAATACCCAGAAAATATAAAATAATAAAAGTAATGTAATGTTATATATTTGCAATATCATAGATGCCTACTTGAAATTTCAAAAATTTGGAAGGTCCGAATTTGAAAGGTGTGAGGCTCAGTTGTTAACATTATGACATCTGGCTGTTGTTGGACATCACAAAGAAAATACTGTAACAGCGTCTAAGTTCTGAGTTGGCATTTAAACCTCAATGAGACTGCGTCAGTATATACACTGTGAGTCAAAAGTCACAGGACACTGTTTTATTTTATTTCACCCTGTCCTGTGACTTTTGACTCACCCTATATATACCCTACATATACATATATACACACATAGTATTGTCAAATCATTCAATGTTGGTGTTCCAATCACTTTCAATCACTTCACAGGTGTATAAAACCAAGCACATAGTGTAGTGCAGACTGCTTCTACAAACATTTGTGAAAGAATGGGTCACTCTCAGGAGCTCAGTGAATTTCAGCATGGTACCGTGATAAGATGGCACCTGTGCAACAAGTTCAGTCATGAAATTTCCTCACTACTAAATATTCCACAGTCAACTATCAGTAGTATTGTAACAAAGTGGAAGTGAGTGTGAAAGAAAGCAACTCAGCCACAAAGTGGTAGGCCATGTAAAACAACAGAGTGGGGTCGGAGGATGCTGAGGCACATAGTGCGCAGAGGTTACTCGCTACAGACCTCCAAACTTCATGTGGTCTTCAGATTAGCTCAAGAACAGTGTAGAGAGCTTCATGGAATGAGTTTCCATGTCCGAGCAGCTGCATCCAAGCCTTACATCACCAAGCACAGAGCAAAGTATCAAATGCAGTGATGTAAAGCGCCACCACTGGATTCTAGAGCAGTGGAGACGTGTTCTCTGGAGTGATGAATCACGCTTCTCTGTCTGGCAATCAGATGGATGAGTCTGGGTATGGCAGTTGCCAGGAGAACAGTACTTGTCTGACTGCATTGTGCCAGGTGTAAAGTTTTGGTGGAGGGGGGATTATGGTGTGGGGTTGTATTTCTGGAGTTGGGCTCGGCCCCTTAGTTCCAGTGAAAGGAACTCTTAATGCTTCAACAGACCAAGAGATTTTGGACAATTTCATGCTTCCAACTTTGTGGGAACAGTTTGGGGATGGCCCCTTCCTGTTCCAACATGACTGTGCACCAGTGCACAAAGCAGGTCCATAAAGACATGTATGAGCAAGTTTGGCGTGGAAGAACTTGACTGGCCTGCACAGAGTCCTGACCTCAACATGATAGAACACCTTTGGGATGAATTAGAGTAGAGACTGTGAGCCAGGCCTATTCATCCAACATCAGTTCCTGACCTCAAAAATGGTCAAAAATTCTCATAAACACACTCCTAAGTGGAAAGTGTGGAAAGTCTTCCCAGAAGAGTTGAAGCTGTCATAGCTGCAAAGGGTGGGCATCATATTAAACCCTATGGATTAACAATGGGATGTCATTCAAGTTCATATGAATGTAAAGGCAGACAATCAAATACTTTTGGTAATACAGTGTGTGTGTGTATTGTATATATATATATATATATATATATATATATATATATATATACATATACGGGGTGAGTCAAAAGTCACAGGACAGGTTTTATTTTATTTTATTTTTTTTTATTATTGACTGTTATTATCTCTGTTGTTTTATGTGGCCTACCACTCTGTAGCTGAGTTGCTGTCGTTCCCAATCACTGTTTGTTATAATTTGTTATAATGCCACCGACAGTTGACTGTGGAATATTTAGTAGGGAGGAAATCTCACAACTGGACTTCTGCAGGTGGCATCCTATCATGGTACCACACTGGAATTCACTGAGCTCCTGAGAGTGACCCGTTCTTTCACTAATGTATGTAGAAGCAGTCTGCAGTAGACTATGTGCTTGGTTTTATACACCTGTGTGTGTATACATACAGGGTGAGTCAAAAGTCACAGGACAGGTTTTATTTTATTGTTTTTTTTATTTTGTTATCTTAATCTCTGGGGTCATCTCAAACAAATTGTGTATGCTGAGAAAATCTACAACAATGTGTGTGTGTGTGTGTATATATATATATATAAAAGAGAGAGAAAAAGAGGTAGTACACAGTACAGGTGTATGCTTATGCATGGTTGACATCACAAGTCCCCGCCTCCAGCCCGGGAGAATATGGGCGCCTTGGAAACGGTCGCTAAGGGAACAGACGGCTAAAGAGCGATGTGTGTATGTGTGTGTATGTATGTGTACGTATGTGTGTGTGTGTGTGTGTGTGTGTGTGTGTGAATATTATCGAGGATGTGAAGAAAGATTAGCAAAGATGGAGAAAAAGGAGTACTGAGAAAAGAAAGAGAGTTGTGTGTATGTCCACAATAGTGTGTGTATGTAGGGTTTCTGTGTTGTAAATTTGTAGATTACGAAAAAAAAACCCACCTTACTGCAATTAAACTTGAAAGACAACCCCACTGTGCTAGCTCCTGTAAAAGGCCACTTCAGAATCAACAAACAATCATGGACACACACACAATTACACACCAACCTGTTAGAGAGCCTGAAACCTTAGCAACATGGTAACACACAAATCTTGTCTGATTACTGTGTGTTTGTGTGCATGCTGTGTGTGTATGAGAGAGAGAGAGAGAGAGAGAGAGAGAGAGAGACAGAGAGAGAGAGAGAGACAGAGAGAGAGAGGGAGAGAGGGAGAGAAAGTGTGCACACAGGTCTTTCCTAGGCTGTGAAGCCTGGGAGAAATGGAGCTTAAATGGCTCTCACTGGCTCTCAAACTCCAGTTGGCTTTATTGATGCACTGGCCTACTGCCAACCAGGGCCCATTTCCACTTCAAAGGGTCCTCATTCTCACACACACACACACACACACACACACACACACACACACACACACACACACACACACACACACACACACACACGCACACGCACGCACACGCACACACACACACACACCCTCACCTGTGAGCATGCAATGCACTTCAACCTCTATCTGTAGTCCAGGCCTCAATCCATGAGCTGTGCCTCCATGTGTAATCATATATAGAAAAAAGTCTGATTCATTGTGCAATTCAGGCCTCGGCTCTCTTTTACTCTCTGACCGGCACACAGACATATAGGATACTTCGAGCGCAAAGAACACTTAAGGTTTACATGCCAGCTAGACAAGCTTTTACGCTTTTATTATTGCCCCTACTTTCACTAGTGTAATGCGCTGTGGCTACAGACTGCTCGAATTTCAACTCATCCCAAAGAACATGTGCTTAGACTACGCAGTAACTGACACACACGCACAAGCTTGCATACCACCACATGAAAAACTCATGCTTCATTGCTTTTAAATTAAGATACTGTTCTATGCTATTCTACGCTCTATGCTTCTGTATCCACAGCAAAAACATGTCAAAACAAACAAACAAACAAAAGGAGAAAACAATATCCAAATCTTCCAATCTGACATTAGTTTGATATGCCATTTTGTATCAGGGTATTGCAAAAATAACAACATTTACAAAGCTAGTGCTTCATGAACATTTTTTACAGTACAAGACGCTGAGATTCACAGCAAACTGAAGTCAAATAAAGCCTCAGAGACAATAACAAATATTTATTTTAAAAATAGGCTTGTAATGATTTCTAAAATACACCATGCAGGATTCAGTTCTGTTCAGTCCTTTGAAGTCACAGTTATGCAAAACATGGTGTAATCTGATTTATTCATATCTTGTTGCTTCCTAAAACAAGCAGAGACTTTCTGTTGAAAGTATGGATTCTAAATTTTCAATTATTACCACATTTGTGTTCATACACTAGTAGATATTTTACTACATTTTGAATTTGCTCTTGTGTTCTTGTTTTGCTCTTGTTTTGTTGAAATAAATACTTTTGTCTTTTTCTTTTTTAAATGTCAAAACAAAGGCTGGCACCAAATGCAGATCCAAAATGAATGTTAGGTAACTGATGATGTTTCTACATTTAAATAATGATGCAATGTAAATGGAAGGTTCAGCTAATTAGACTAGATAAAATTACTAATTAGATATCTTGTAAAAGTCATGAGAAGAAAAAGTAAAACCATGTAAGCACAGAGTACCAGAATAATCTTACTCCAGAAGTTCTATGAGCTTTTGGTAGTACTAAAGAGGAATTCCACTGATTTTTGTAAACTTCTGCATAATTCCATGGTTGAGATGTAATGAAGTAATTTAGGGTGGTTTGATGTAAAATGGTCTATTGTAAAGAAACTTACCAGCTCTGATTTCTCTACAGAGATGATGAAAGGGGAACTAGGGGTCACTATGTCTACAACTCATTTTATTTAGCATCCAAAATGATGGTTGAACCTGAATATGCCTTCGCTTCATATGTAATGTTGATAAAGTCACCTCTGGTAAAAATATTTCCTTTGCAGACTTTGAGCTATGCCATTTCACATTAAACTACTCTAAGAAAAAGAAAAAGTCATGGGTCAAATCTTACAAAGCCACAACGAATAAAATAGTTATAAACATGCACTTGAAAAATAGGCTGCAGTTTAGCATAAGCTATTGACTCATATGCAATTTCTCATAACATAAGCCTAAGTGTGTGCAATACAATTGAACTTCACCCAAAATGTACATATAAACAAATAATGCGAGCTCAGATTAAATTGAAATAAAATTGAGAGACCTATAGATATTATATGTAGATATATGCTAATAATCAGTAACATTTTGGCTCCACAGGTAGAGGTGGAAACACCACACTCAGTAGATGATGAAATTCACAAACATCAATACAGTCCACATATCTACACCTCAGCCTTTGCATTTCAATGCTGTCTCCTTAAATTATTTATGATGCTTTACTCACGTCAAAAAAGCACCGGCCTAGCCCCTTTCACACCTATCCCCATAGTAACCAATTGCCAGAGCCCTATAGGTGCACACAGACACCCCCTCCCTATGGAATATGTAGTACACACACACACACCCATGCCAGAGTGTGTGTTTATGTTTGATGTATATGTATGTACATGTATAATGGTCAGTTGTTGTGTGTCTGCTGGAAAGGTGAGAGTGTGGCTGATGTTCTAGTGAAAAGGGGTGTGCGAGTATATATCCTTGAGGTTTTTTTCACAGACTGAGTGTAAACATAAACCTGCATGCATGTATATGCTTTTCTGCACAGAACAAATGTGGTCATGTAGTCAAACAGTATCCATGAACATGACAAGGCACATTTGAGCCACAAACACATTTATTTATTGATGATATGGTTTTACGTTAAAAGTACATTGGCTTGTGTTTTGGGGTCGAGCAAGTGTGGGCATGCACGTTTGTGTGTGTTTTGTGTGCAGGATTACTGTGACCACATCCTCATGGTGGCTCTTTCAGACTGTCCAGCTTTTTCCAGCATCTCCTCCCTCGAGTGCGGCTGGACAATAGCCCCTGCTCCTGCAGCCCTGCTGAGGGGTCCTCTTTGCTGCTGCTTACACTTAATGAACAACCCCCCCCATCCTACCACCCCCCACTCTGCCTATTTTTACCTCCTCAATCTCTCTCTCTTTCTCTCCCCTTCAGTCCCTCTACCCCTCGATTGCCCCCCCACCCCGACCCGCAACCACTGTTGTCCACTGTTCACCTCATCCATAGTAGACAGTATTGATTTTCAGTGAGCAAAATAAAAAAGGCCATGAATTTTAATGCCTTCTGTCTGCCCACCCTTTTCCACCCCCTTCTCTTCCTGACCCATCCCTCTGCTTACTCTCTCTCTCTCTCTCTCTCTCTCTCTCTCTCTCTCTGTCTCTCTCTCTCTCACTCTATCTCTTCCCTCGTTCTTTCCTGGGGGAAGGATAAAGGAGAGGGGGATGGGGCCAGGGTGGTGGAGGAGGAGGAGGAGGAGGAGGAGGAGGAGGAGAGAGGGAACAGTGTAGGGGGTTTGGTGTGTGTTGGTCATTTCTCATTTCCGAGCCTTGGTCTATAACACACACATCCACTCACCCAAACACACACATACACACCCCCTTCTCTCTTAACTAGGCTGATCATTGTGAGACAGTGAGAATAACAGGGAGAGATGGACAGTGTTTGAGTTTTGAAATTTAGCCTTTTGGGGTGCGTTTTCATTTCACTGGCCAAACTGTGCATGAATGGCCATCTGTGAAAGCACACCACATCTCATTCACTTCGTATATCATTGCTGTCAAAACTTCCAAACTCTCAGTTTTTACCACATCAGAAAACAGAAGCTGTCCTTTACATTTTGTGAATATTTCACAATGAATGGACTAATAGAAATGGTCCAATATTACTTTAAAGCACCATATATTACATTTCCTTGTATTTTTATATTTCCATTTTTCTCCTTATAAGTCTATAATCGTTTGTTGTTTTAGGCACTGAAAATGTTCAGAATGTTTTTATATATGACCTTTTCCTAAACCTTTCTTTATGCCTAAGTACTAAATTTGTTGTTTTTATTACTGTGGCTTTAAGACCATATATATATATATATATATATATCCATGTCTATGAGCAGGGCTAAACTGCTGTGGGCTGACTAAGCAGATGTATGCAAACGTGTATGCAAAAAAATGTAACATAGAGCTGTTTTTTGTAGCTCTGTTTTCCATACAGGCCTTTCAAAATGAAATCAGTTTGCTTGAATTCAAATGAAACTTTTTTTCTTTCTCCTTTATCAATTCCAGGTCAGAGATCTGAAGTTTTGTTATGCATTACAGACTTAAGAGATAAACCGTTTTCTCTGTTGCTCTTTATAATGCCGCTTCTTTTTGATCCACTTGTGTTCAAGTGCACTTGTCATGTAGCTGACAATGAACACAAAAAAATCCCTTGGAACATGCTTCTAAGGAATATTTATTCATGGCCTCTTTATTTATAGCTGGAATCTGAATGCCTGCGCTCATTTCGTCATGTATACAGTAGGAATAATATAGGCACAACATAGACAGATTGCCCCTGCTTAGAGCACTCCATCGGCTTGACAAGTGTTTTAATAATTCTAGCAGTGAAAAATGACAGTGCTGATGCATCACTGCTGCTCTCCTCAGCAGGAGGACTGCAGATGGTCACCCATAGCTATAATTTCACTTCAGCATAAATAATCCAATATTCGTACTTGTTATGTGGCAAATTTGGTTAGATTAAAGCGGAACACTATGACTTCTCTTTAGGTAAAGGCATATGAGGTTTGAGATCTCAAAAGCACATTTTTTATGTGTTATTATCTGTATAGTGTTTTTCAAGGCCATCTGATATAAAAGCGGAGAGAGAGAAGCATGGAGAGAGGGAGAAATGGACAAAATTGCAGGAGCAAAAAGAGGGCTTTTAGGACAGAAAGCAAAGACTCTGTATGTGTGTACGTGTGTGTGCGTACACACATGTATGTTCGTGAAAAATTGAGAGAGATCTTAAAAACTCCATCTGCAGATGGCACAGACATAAAATAACGGATTTCTGTTGTTTTAAGGGCTGTATGGAAAACTATAATTGCACTACACTCCACAGCAGTTGTCATTTTTTAAGTGATTTTTTCGTAAGTAATTTTTAGAATAGTACAGTTATTCTTAGAATAGTAAGAATAAGCACAATAGCAATTCACTTTTAGGTTAATTAAATCTGTAAATTAAGAGGTTTTTTAAAAACTTTGTTAAAAACTGATAATAATAATTTTTAAAAATATTAGAACACATCGTTATTTTCTCATAGACGTCTCTGATAGTTACTCTCTAAATGGTACAACTAGTTTGTGGAAATGTAGTTTTTCAGTTTTCTACACATCTAAGAAGGTTTAAAAAGCTTGAATATTGCAGCACAGTTGAATGTATTCTCAAAGTGTGTCTATAATACATCAACATATTTGACGTAGTCACTCTCCAACTGGCTTAAATGCATTTCGTCCAGAGGGGACCTACTGATCCTGAATCAATGGTGGTCAATTCTCATCATGACCCTTTGCACTCTGTATTATGAAACATTGCAGAATCCCTCCTTTACAGTCTGGTATGTTCCTATTTTAGCTTTTATTTGTATTGAGGAATTTTTCAAGCATTAACGCCACAACATCACAACTCCAGCCTCGAGGTCACTTTAGTAATCATTCAATTATGTGGCCTAAAGACGAAGTGGATGTATCCTCGATTTGTGCTAGATAGATAGATAGAGAGGTAGATGGATGACACACAAACACACACATATATATTATATATTTATATATATAACACACACACACACACACACACACACACACATACATATATATATATATATATATATATACACACACATACATACATGCATACATTCATACATATACATATATATATATATATATATATATATATATATATATATATATATATATATATATATATATGTGTGTGTGTGTGTGTGTGTGTGTGTGTGTGTGTGTGTGTGTGTGTGTGTGTGTTCATAAAAACCATAGTAATCAGTCAACTTTCTTCAGCTGCATCCTTGAGAATTGCGCTTTAGTTTATTCTCTCTTTTTGTGCTTTCACAATTTGCTCTCTATTCTTCCTCCTCTCTGACTGGATGTGCTGAGGCACAAAAGAAATGCTGTATGTGAATAAAGACTTATGGACATGTTTACTTGCACTATGGGGTTCCTCCTTCAAAAGCCACAAATGACGACAAGTATGTAATTGAGGTGTTTCAGTCCATTCAATAAGCTGAATGTGTTGGTATTGCATTTGTGCTTTGTTGTTCCATGCTACATGAGGAGGTTTAAAAAATTGCTTTTATTTTATTTTACAGAATGTGACATACTATAGATAAGGTTTTCATCAAAGAATTCCTGTTTCTTTTTTTGAGAGCTGTACAGCTGAGGTGAATGTAGTACACAAAATAAGTTAAAATTGCATTCACTTTGTAACAGACATTACAATCAACCTTAGGTAATAGTATAGTGAAAAAAGCATTGAGTGTTTTTTTTTCCTTTAAGGCAAAAAAGGCCTGTTTCTGGGGAAAAATGAGAATATTCTCTCTGTGACATTACCGCAGGATAAAGAACTGAGCGTCTGAGACTTTCACTGTGAATTTGTACCAAGTACTAAGTAAAAATTCTTTCTCGCAATGTTCGCTCGGCACAGAGGATTCAAGATTAGCTTTAGAATATGGAACAGATGCTCATCCTGCATATGGAACAGGCAATATATAAATGCATTTATATACTATCAAAATACTATCAAAACCTTGCTCTGGGTTTTGACACTATAGTAATATCATCTCTGAGAAATGGATTCTAGAATGAATTCATATGCGAGTGATTAATGGGTGGGTCTCCAAACTGACCAATAAACAGATGTGTTTTTGCATGTTACGGTGCTGGTGAGGTCTTGTTTTAGCTGTGGCAGCCAGGCTAGGGCCTTGAACTTGAGACGGACATGGGTCAATACGAGACGGATGGAGGGGCAGATGAAAAAGTGGAGAGGGGTGATGGGCGTCTGCATATGAATGGAGGGGGCACAAGAGAGGGGAGGCAGAGTGGAGAGGCAAAGGTCAGGGGTCAACCTGTCGACCCCCACCACACAGACAAAAGGAGGTGAGAGGGGTTGGGCAACTGAATGAACAACTGGTGAACGCACTCCAATCAAAAGCACCTCTTTAACCACACACAATCTAACATCTCCTTCTAAAGATCTTTTTACCACTATGCTCAGATTCTTTTCAAGGCCTTTAAAAAGATACTATCAAATGCATACTTGGTCTTGACTTGCGCACAAAAGGCTTTTTCTGCTATTTGATCTTATTAATAGAAAACTCTAATAATCTTGCATAACCCACACATCCTGTGAAATGCTGAAGATATAAGTAGATAGGGTAGTGTAAGTAGATAAGCTAGGGTTAAACAACAGCCTCTGTTCATTGTCTCATTTAACTCTTCAACAGAGTGGAGAAACACATCCTGATGACAATACCCATAAGCCTTCACCTTTTTTTTTTCTTCTTTTTTTTTTACAAATGCAAATATTGCATACCACAATTAAACTTACTGCTTGCTGATTTTCCTTCCCAAAAAAACTGTCACTCATATAGAACCCCCTAAAGATTTTTTTAAAATATATTCATGTGAAATGTATATGTATGTGTGTGATGTCCTCCTCATTATATAAACGTATGTAGCCTTGCAGAGCAGGAGGAGGGCACGTCCACTTTCGCTACACAGTGTGAATGGCTATTTATCTTATCTGTGGTATTAGCTAGCTGGCCTGTCAGGTAAACTCCACCCAGCTCCAACCAGCCGCTTCCGCGTCTACCCCCTGGGTAATCAGCACGGCTTTCTTTA
Organism: Pygocentrus nattereri; assembly: GCF_015220715.1. Classification (NCBI taxonomy): domain Eukaryota; kingdom Metazoa; phylum Chordata; class Actinopteri; order Characiformes; family Serrasalmidae; genus Pygocentrus; species Pygocentrus nattereri. The sequence goes on from NC_051211.1 coordinate 25,160,877, forward strand.
GAGAATTATGCAGCTGACCTCTCCGCATATTCACCATATTCATCCTGCATATGGAACAGAGGAAGAGGAACAAGAGTAGGAGGATGGGAGGCGGGGGGTGTCACCTGGCCTACTTATAGTTACACACACAGGAAAAAGAAAACACAGCCACTATTATAAACACACACACACACACACACACACACACACACACACACACACACACACACAAATAGACAAAAGTCCATTAGAGATCTTTCTCGTCTTTTCTTACTGACAAATATCATAAAATGATATGTTATACTAAGAGGGATGGTAGATGTCATGGCACTGATACACAAAATAGTGGAATAAAAGAGTCCAGTTAATGTATTAGGTTGAACAGTGGGCCGATAGCGTTCCCCTCACACACAAACACACACACACACAGGTTTGGATGAGAAGCTGGATGCTTTTAGCTGAGCGGCCTGCTGGGCAACTGATGTGTATCAGAGTGTGTGTGTGTGTGAGAGAACGAGAGACAGAGAGAGAGAGAGAGAGAGAGAGAGAGAGAGAGAGAGAGAGAGACAGACAGACAGACAGACAGACAGACAGAGAAACTGAATCCCCTAAAGAAACCATCAGAGGATGGTTTGTCAGGTTGTCGAGAACATTTGAGTGTGTGCATGTGTAGGTGTGTATTTGCCTGCGTGGATTTATTTGTGTGCTGGCTCAGGTGTGTTTTATATGCTTAGCATTCATTTGAGTGTATATAAATATCATATCCAATATGAAGACATTATAGAGAAGACTCCAAACCCTTCTTTATGAGAGTTGGAGGGAGGATGAGAAATGGTGTAGTACAACAGATTCATTTCATTTCATGGATAGAGGGAAAACACGGAAGAATGAAGAGAGAGGGGAGAAGGAAGAAGCAGGAGAGGAAAATGGAAAATTACCGTTGTCTTCCAGCTGGCAGTATGCTTGTATAAAATGACTTTGACATTGCACTCAGACTGTGCATGCCACATACCATAGCTTTAGATACACCTTCATGTTTTTGCCATCTGCTAAATGTTTTAAAAATATTTTCAATTTATTTTCATTAAAACATTCAAGTGCAGATTTCAATTTTTACCTGACATCATGAAGGTAACAGGACAGTATGTGTATTCATTTTTTTTAATATACACATGAATTATGTGTATTTTAAGATACATTCAATGGTCTGTATTCATCTCCATAAGTGTGGAGGAGCACATGCATGTATTCCGTGCGTGTATGTGTTTGGGGGAGGTTAAGGATGGGGTTACTTTGGAGAGATTGAAGTGCAAAAGCACTCAGATTTATTAAAAGCTGGCCCTCACGCCTCTGTCTCTCTCACTCTCTCTCTGCAGCATTGTTGCCTCACTCACTCGTTCAGTGTGCATACATTGTGGGGGATATTAAATTTCCCCATTGGACTCTGACAGTAACCCCAACACTACAAATGGTGGCCACTGGAAGGGCAGTATGTCCCTGAGGTCTCACACACACATGCTCATTATCATAAGGCTTATCCACTAAATTAAATTGGGTGCTTAAATCCCTCCCAAAATTTGTAGTGTTTCAGCGAAGGGCAGGATATGAAATGAAGGGCAGAATTCAATTAGGCTTTTGTTATGTTGTGCTGTGGTTGAACTATATGGCCCGTACAATGAAACCAGTATAGCATATTGTCGCACTCCAATGAAAATAAGTATCTCCAAAATAGTAACTTTACAGGAAAGGGCAAAAACACTCTTAACTTTCAATGTAAGTCAAGGTAAAAAGATTTTGTTTCAAGTGATTTTAGAGCATTTCTATTGGTCCATGCATCAAGAAATGTATTGCCATTGTAAAGTTCAAATGGTGTGTTGACATGATGTAGAAAACAAAAAAAACGACAAAAATGGAGATCCCAGCTTTTCTTTGGACAGCGATGATATATTCATATGAAACACACTATGAACGTTCAAAGTCTTATACTAATTTCAGCAGCTGTAAATTTCCCCAAGAAAGTTTGGGACAGTGCTGGTTTATCACTGTCCACGCTATGTGTGTGTTTGTATTTATTTCACCGTCTTCCATCCCTACAGTCTTCCCTTTATCTCCTTCCTCCATCTTCCTCCCTCTTCTCCTCTCAATATTGAGGCCCAGGAGGAACCACAGTCTGCTCCTACTCTACCACATATTCCCCCCTCAGCCAAGCCAGTGAGTGAAACGTTACGATTTTTCATCTGCCAATAAAGAAACGCGTGAATGCCGGCATTCTTTCTTTCTCAAGGCCCAAAGAGCAGGATTTCCTCCTGATAAGAGGAAAGGTCTCATAAAGAAAGAGAGGTAGAGATGGAGAGAGAGAGAGAGAGAGAGAGAGAGAGAGAGAGAGAGAGGGCATCATAATGTGAATGGGCCATACAATGAGTAAGTATATGTGTGTGCATGGTTTTATCAGTAAAGTGTGAAATTTAATTCTTCACCTTAATTAACAAGCAGAAAAAGCCTGACCCTGATGAGGAGGCTAATCAGCTACAAGCCCTGCAGCTTGCTTTTCACACACACTACTCTCTTACAGGAGAGAGAGAGAGAGAGAGAGAGAGAGAGAGAGAGAGAGAGAGAGAGAGAGAGAGGAGAAAACGAGGCAAACTGTCTCTAAAGAAAGTGAAGTTTGAAGCCACAAAGGCATACAGAAAGAAAGAAGAATTTTTAGCTCATACTTAATTTACATAAATTTAAATTGCAATTAACAAATGCATTTGTTTGTGTTCATTATGCGCAACAATTAAATTACAAGCCAAAAGGTACAGCTCCAATAGACAATCATTACTCACCGCTGCACTAAATGTGTTATAGCACCAGCCAGAAGTTTTGTGTTTTCTACTTTCTTTTATTCACATGTTTTTATCTCAACCCAACAGATGAAAACACACTCAAATCAAATCCTGTTTGTTGTGACGTATGATTGAACAACTGTGGAAAATAACTGCAGCCTGCTTTAATAACTGTGATCAGGTGATTGTGTTATAATTGTGAAAAGCCTTGCACAATGCAAATGTGATTGACAAAGAGAATAAGTGATTAGAGCAAACTACAGAAAAAAAGAAATAACGACACAAGAGAGGAAAAGGGTCGGAGTTAGTTGACCAGTGAGTGTATTAACATGGCTGCAGTATGTTATTTGGTTTATTAGTCTGGTAACAGGCCAAATCAGGAGACTGAGAGAGAGATAGAGAAGGAGAGAGAGATAGAAATTTCTTCACCCCTCTCTCTAGCACAATATGAAGATTGGATTCCATTTCTGACACTTGGCTGGTCGAACTGTTCAGTGTGTTAAAGGCTATCAGAATCAGACAACACACTATGCCCTTAGCTATCATTAGGCATATGTGCCCCCCCTCTCTTTCTCTTTCTCTCACTCTCTCTCTCTCTCTCTCTCTCACACACATACACACACACACACACACAAATGCACACTCTCTTTGCCCTGTCAGATATAAGAGTATAAGGGACCAAATGAGGTCCATTTCGTGGCTGATGGCCATGGCGGCATTTTCCACTGGAGAGGTGAGGCTTCCGTGGGAGAGAATGTGTTTACCTACATATTTTTATTGCTATCTGCTTAATGGCCTATGAATGTCTCCATGGATACATGAAAGGGAGAGAGGAATACAGGGATAGGGACGGGTCACATCGAAGAGCCAGGTGCTCAGCAGGGGGCTTATGTGTGTGTATACAGACAAGTGTGTGTGTGTGTGTGTGTGCGTGTGTGTGCATGTGTGTGTGTGTGTGAGAGGGGAAGAAGAAGTGCACAGTGCGCAGATGAACTATGAGAAGGTAGTGATAGAAGATGAGAGAAAGAAAAAAGAAAGAAAAATATTGCATTGGCTGAGCACCTGCATGATCAAGATTGACAAAAGAAGGAAGTAACTGATGCATGAGTGAGTGAGAGTATGTATGTAAGCGAAAAGCAGAGAGAGAGGGAGAGAGAGAGAGAGAGAGAGAGAGAGAGAGAGAGATTGTAGGTGTTGGGACAGGGATGAGAGAGGTAGCTTAATGCAATAAAGCATGTTGTATTGACATCTCTGTTGTGTCTATTGATTCCCCATTATGTCCCTAACAAACCCTGGTGGACATTTTGTCATTCGCAATCACGTTAGCACTGGGACTTGCCGACGCTACCGCTCAAATCCGATCTATACACGCGCGCGAGCGCACACACAGCGTGCATGTGGACGCCTAACTCAGTGTTGCTTAATCAATACCAGTTGGAGGTTAAAACACCTCATGCAGCATCTGACTGCAAATTTGTATTGATATGAACTTGGCACACAGGCACACACACACAGTCTTGTACACTTTAATTGACCACTAAGTACACTATTCACATTCCCACCCACTCATAGCATTAACCTCATGCAGCCCCACAGCAAAAAGGGGCAATATCCATCACCCCATGCCAAAGAAGGGCAGTAGCGTGAGGACTGCTGGACGTAATGGTGGAAGAGGTTTTTGTGGACACACAGTGATGTGCATCTGCGTATAGAGCGGAAAAGTGAAGATCATGGGTTGGGAGCAGAGGGTTGAAGCCTGGAAGATACATGTTTGAACCCTGAGTGAAGGGTCTTAACCCAAAGTCCATCAGTACAGTTCTATAACCAAGCATGCCTCAAGACGGCTTTCACCCACCACAGTCTACTTCAAACGCCTCCATGATGACTGAAAAACAGTATATACGCTGTCATTATATAGCAATTTTAAGAAGAGACCAAATGGTAATGCCACCAAAATCAAGACTATTTGACTGAATCACAAGAACTGATAGGGAGCACAATTTTACTATCCGACTTTAAAGGGGAATTTTATGAATAATTCAATAGCTGGGATGTAAATAAAGTCAGTTTTTTATATGAAATGATTTACTGTGGAGAAACTTTTCTTTAGTTACATTTTGCCTTTGGCCAAAACTTTATCAAAATTATCATAGGAGAATGTTTAAGGCATCAGGAAGCATATTCATAATCACTGTATGCAATGATATTCTGTGAGCTAACTTTGAGTGCTATTAAACTTCTCAGATGTCTAGTTCCTACCATCACCACTGAGAACAGTTCTGACTCAGTAAGTCTGACGTGGAGTATTTCAAATCAAACCACTTTGAATGACTTTGTTTACATCTTAACCATTTAATTATGCAGACATTTGAACCTCTTTGTTTAAACTAAGGAAAACATTTTTAAAATTTACCATTTCAAGCTGCAGAATACAAAGTAGTCTATATGCTGCTACACTGAGTATCTTGATGCAAAAATGAAATACAGAATTTACTGAGGCACCAAATTCTTCACAACCAAATCTGCAAAACAACAAAACAAATATATCAAAACAATACAAGAATTAGAGTAACAAGAAAATTAAACCATGAACAAGAACCATCTTCAGCAGTTCACTGAAATGTTCACCCTAAAAAACATTTCGAGCTTTTAGCCGAGTGCATTTGTAATGTGCTGGTCAACCTGAAACGTTGACAGTGCTGGACAGACTGACCAATGGCAAACTGCCCCCCAAAACTATTATTTCCTATTGGCTGATTTACCAGTCACTCTGGCTGGTTTGATGTCTTGCCATTTCACTGATGCCAAGTGTCCATTTTGAATTTCCGGAAGTTTCATGTGCCAAAAGCAGCTATTATTCTCTTTTACAACATATTCTTCCTTGGAGGACTGTTTCATCTTAAAAATAACACCAAATCCTATCAACACTAGTACATACATATATAATACAAAGGAAGAGTGAACGCCATGATCTGAGACATCAAAGAAAGTAAGACAACCTGAGGCGTGGGCAAACCCTGCACACAGACACACACACGTACATTTTCAAAGCACACAGGGAAACGCCATGGGAACCATGTTTAACAAAGATCTTTGAAAATCAGAGTCAAGAAGATCTAAAAGTCTCACTTTAGAAGTGTGCTATCTCATTGGTGTCATGTTTACTGCCAGCGAACCTTTTCTTATTGTAAATGCAACAAAATTTTATAGACCACAGATCTCGCCTGAAAACACTCCACACCTCCAGACTGAGCACCTAACTGACTTATCCAAACTGGCTTAGGAGGCCACTCGCCAATCCAATTTTAACACTACCTGCCCAGGGAGAAAGGACAACGCCATGTGGCCCACTCTGAGCTGTTTTGGAAGATGTGTGAACATCTGGACCTTGGCCCATTTAGACTATTGAAAGGGAGTCCATGTCTCTGCCCTTGAAGGGGAATGCAAATGCTTTGCTGTCTGCCCTTCTATCACCCCAGCAGAGGAGGGGGTCATGAGTGGGGGCATCTGCTTAGCTTATTTTAATTTCATTCTTTTTACTAGTATCATGGACAGAAGGAGACTTACGGTCACGGCTGAAATTGCGGCCCCTGTTCCCAATCTCAAAACAACACGACTAAAACTGCTCGTGTGAAAAATGCGCTGTTACTTTGCGCGTCAGTTATGTACCGTTACTAAGACAAATAACGAGGATAACACATGAGGCAAACTTGGGCTCGAAATGAGGCCACAGCAAACACTCTTGGGTAAACTTCAGAGCGCAAAGCACTGAAAAAAAATGATAAAATGTGGGAGGAAAAAAGAGAACCATGTTATTCTCTCCCGTCGCTAAATTCTCCCCCTCAGCGCCTCGTTTCTTCCCGCGGTCCCGCAATCGATCTCGGCGGGATCGATGGATTGCCATGAATATTCCCCTAACCGGCCGGGAGCAGAGACCGAGAGAGAGAGAGAGAGAGAGAGAGTAAGAGAGAGAGAGAGAGAGAGAGAGAGAGAGAGAGAGAGAGAGAGAGGAAGAAGAGGGGAGAGGAGAAGAGAGGAGAGGCAAGTAGAAGAGAGGAAAAGAGTAGACAGGAAGAAGAAGAAGAAGAAGAAGAAGACGAACGAGAGGCGAAAAGCAGAACGAGGAATAAAGACGGACAGCGAGAAAGAAGCCGAGAGCCAGCCAAACAAGCGCCATTAGCTGCTTATCAGCACTCAGCACTGCCTTTCAGTGCTATCGATGGGGAGAAGAGTGATAAAGAGGTGGAGAAACTGAACCGAGGAAGGATTTAGGAGGGTGTGTGCGTGTGTGGTGAAACAATGAATAAAAACAAACGCAAGTGTGTGGAGGCTCTTACCGGAGCTGGAGCGCAGAGGCAGTGGAGCCTTGAGGCGCCAGGCGCCGAAGTCGCGAGAGCTTCTCTGAAAAACCAACGGCACCGGCAAGGGAACAAACATGATCCGCTGTCGTCTGGCTTTTTGGGGGGTGGGTGGTTCTATAGGCGCTCGTCCTCGGTTGCTCTATTCTTCTTCTTCGTCTTCGATTTCGTCTAGTTTTCAGGTAGACTGGTGGAAACGCTCTCGTCAGGATGCAGAACTGGAGGAGGGAGCTAGTGTGTGGATGGATGCGCGCGAGCTGTGTGTGGAGGTCTATGCGAGCTTTCTGTGTTCGGTGTTGTGCCTTTCTGTCATTGTTACGGCTCCTTTGGTGCTGCTGTGTTTTTTTGTTTTGTTTTTTTTTTCTTTAATCTGATGCCCGGACTCGCACACGGATGGTCAGGAAGCAGCTCTTCAATAAATAAAGCAGCGCGTTGTTGTTTTTGGGTACAGGATCTGCTTCACTCTTCCTCCTGCGCTGCGTTTGAACTGTGGTCGCAGTAACCGGGCCGCGGCTCGTGCACTTTAACTTTACACACACGCCGTCTCTCGGAGTCACTTTCCCAGTCTTCCCAAATCTCATTCAGACTGAGGAAAAATACGCCGCTGTGGCCTTTTGCTTTGGTTTCGTGTCTAAAAGAAAATAAATCTCAGGCACACACTCGTCCCTCCATCCGCCTGAAAACTACCCGGCTCGCTCGCTACAAAAGCATCGGGATCGCAACCCGTTTCAGCAGAAACATTTGGCTCGTCTGATTTTTTTTTTTTTTGGTTTGGTTTGCGTATCGCACTCACAAACATACGAGGAGCATGTTCGGGTGTAAAAATCTATAATTTAATCCCTAACACATGAAATAAGTGTGTCAGTAAGGCAAGGCTCGCGCTGTGCTCCTCCTTCCTCCCCCCTTCACTCGCAGTCACAGGCCACTAATTAAAACGCAAGCAATCGATAGATAAATAAATAAAGCGGACCCCCCTCTCTCTCTCTCTCTCTCTCTCTCTCTCTCTCTCTCTAAGCACAGCGGTGAAACTGAAGGAAAAGAAGGAGCACGGTACCAGTCACGCGGATTTCGCTTCTTGCCTGTGTCCCGCCATCCGTGTGCGAGTGTGTGTGTGTGTATAGTGAGTGTGTCCGTGCTTGGGGAAGGCCTCGCGCTCTCCTCCCGCTCCGTCCGCCTCCCAGCACGACGAACGCGCTCTGCAACAGAGGGAGGAGGAGAAAGAGAGGAGCAGCGGCTCTGAACCCCCCATGCCCCCCTCCTCTCTCTATACCACCCCCCCCCACTCCCCTCCTCCCTCGACTCCCCCTTTTTTTGACTAATCTTATGGAAGGGGGGTGGGGGGCGGCGGCTCTCCCCCATATTGATCCCTTGATTACTCTTCATTATGGGGGGCTCTGATGATTGCGGTGAGCCGCTCTAATCGATGAGCTTTACACAATACGGACGCGATGTGGATTACAGCAGGTGATCGCGCGCTCACCTTAGCGCGCAGGTAGAAAAGACAGAGGGACAGACGGATGCAGAAATGCCAGTCAGGGCCGCAAGGGTTTTATATAAGAGACGGAAAGGGGGACACTGGGTCACCGCGGGGGAGGAACCGGGGGAAAGCGCTCGTGTAACTAAAACTCTCCTTTTCTCCTTCGCTTCCTTAACTTCTATTCCAAATGAACGCGTGTGAGTCCAGTGATCAGATGCCGCGTCTCCTTTCTCTCCCTCCCCTTGTCCCTGCCGTCCTCCCATACGCCGCGCGCTGTCACTTATAAAGCTACAATCTGCGCCGCGCACTTACACTCAAGATTATTGCCCACATAGATTTTTAAAATAGAAAAATCTATACGCTAAACATCGCGGTCAATACGGGGAAATCGAAAGCGCAGAGCCAGATCCACCCCCCACCTTCCACCCCTCCCTCCCTCCATCCCTCCCTCCCTCCCTCTCTCCCTCCCTGTCTCTCTCTACCTCTCTCTCTCTACCATCCCCGGCGTTTTTAATGAGATATCGATCAATTATGGACTCACGGATCATAAAAACGGGAAGCATTATTTAATGACGAGATATGACAGATTTATTCATGACTGGTAATGGCAGCCTTGTTAAAATATTATCACGCGCTCGTTTTTTGGAATTAGCGCTCGTTTCTCCTCCTTTCGGTGCGGGCCTGTAAAGGCGCAGTGACTGTGGAAGCCTCATTGTCCCCCAAGTCCCTCTTCCTCCTCCTTGACAGATGACATCCGCGTGTCCAGCGAGCAAGAGGGAGAGGAAAAGAAGAGGGAGAAGAGGGGAAAAGGGAGCGCGCGGTTGTCCTTCTCGAACCCCCCTGAGCGGAGAGGCCACTGCCCCCCCATCCAAACTCCTTCCAGACAAAAGCAATTATTTCTTGTAGAATATAGTGTGTTTTGCGCGTCTATCGCGCGGAGAGAGAAGGAAGGTGGATTGAAGACGGTGTTGAGCCCAATACCGTCCTGCGAACACACACACACACACTCACACACACACACACACACATACACACACACATACTACAAACTCACATCTCTGACATTTTCTAGCGCAGCGTACCTGCCCAGTGTTCACCTCGCAGGTTACAGCAGCTCAGACCAGAAAAACGTCCACAAAATCACACATACGACTCGAGATTTTATGGGAAAACAAACAAATAAACGTGGTGTGCACGTGTCCGTCTTGGTCTTAACAGAAATGACCGCGGCGCAGTAATTCAACAGCCGAGATCTGCGGTGTTTAAAGCTCTCCAACGACTAACACCAAGGTATTAACATATCATGAACCGATGAGCAACATGCCTGAGATAAAGGGGGAAATCTGGTCTCTTTGTGTGTGCGTTCGCGCGCGTGTGTATGTGGGTGTGTGTGTGTGTGTGAGAGACAGAGAGAGAGAGAGAGAGAGAGAGAGAGAGAGAGAGAGAAAGAAAGAGAGAGAGAGAAAGAGAGAAAGAGAGAGAGAGTTCATTGTTAAATGGCAATGTCATGTTGACAAACGAGTTGGTTGAATTAAATTCTCTCTCATCAATAACAAGGCGCCCCCAATCAATACCAGCTTACAATTATATCACCACCCGGCTCACTCTAACAAGCAGCTAATACTGCGGCCTGTACACACACACACACACACACACACACACACACACATACACACACACACTTCTGTCCTCGTTACATTCAGCTTCAGTACAATTACCTAATACAGAAACACAAAAGCGTCCACATACGCACGCGCTTCTCTCCTTGTTACACTCAGCTTGAACACGATCGCCAAATGTAAAACACACGCGCACACACACTCACACTCTCTCTCTCTCACACACACACACACACACACACACACACGCGGTCTGACTTTATCCTTTCTCTTATCGCCTATCCGTCAGCGCCTTTCTAAGTGAGAGAGAGCGAGAGAGGTTGGGAAAGAGAAGAGATTCAAACAGAGACACTTTAGTTCACTCTCACGCTCTCACACACAGGCTGTCTCTCTTTGTGAGCTTGGCCTAATGATCAGTGCTGACATATTGTCAATAGCCAGCTCAACCCCTGCCAATACCTCTAATACATATCCATTATGTGAGTCGTGGGCTTGACAACACCGACCAGCTGTTGTGGTCAGGTGAAGTAATTATTGCAGCGCTATTTGTGTTGTCCTCTCTTCATCACCAGCGCGCATCAGCCCGCAGCTCATCCACAGATATCTAAGCCACCAGTGCCACGGAATGCCGAGACCCAAAGGAGTCTACATCTGTGCGCGTGAGAGAGAGAAACTTATAAGTTATAAGTCAGCATCTGCGGGGAAAACACACCTACATCCCTTACACGCGTCGTGTCCAATCAAAATGTATGAAGTGAAATTTTAGGCCGAATTCTTACCTGCAGTCTTCTACAACTGCTTACAATTTTAGTTTAGTGTTAATGACGACGTATCATATTTAACTCAAAATGAAACGTGTTTATTTCTCACGACTTTGATCAACTTGACACAGTTCTCTAATTTATTCATACTGTATCACCGTCTTTCCCCTCAAACCAGCCAGACCCAGAGCCTAGTGTTTAGATTATACGCGCGTATGGCGGGAAACGTCAAGCATATTCATGCATTTCACTCACTGTCTAACACGATTATTAGGGTATTTATTTTAAAGCTGTCCAACGTCCATCATTCTGTCAAAAAGGCCGAAGTGCCTTAAAAGATCCTTGAGCTATTTTGATTAAACGCTATTGTTTATGGCAGGAAACTTTTACCATGCTTCCCCCCATTTCGCTCACACTAAAACACCAATGTTACGGCATTTAGCACAAATCCGCACCGCGTCCACTTTTCTCCGGAAAAGCCGCCAGACCGCGGCGCGGTGATCAGGTCTATCAGCAGCGTGCAGGCCGCCAGGCTGCGGGGAGCCGCTGGACTGTGATCCGCCGACACAGACGAATAGGATAAAGGGCCAGCATCGAGTCTCTGATCTTTACGGGTGTCTGTGTGTGACAGAGTTGCATGGTGGCAGAAAGAAAAAGCTAAGGCGTGTGTACATGCGTGTCTTCACATGTGCCAGTGTGTGTGTGCTTGTGGCCATGTATTCGGCTCTTTAGGAAGACCAAATGTTCCCAGGACGGACATTTGTACTTGTTTTAAATACACATGCATATATATATATATATATATATATATATATATATATATATATATATATATATATATATATATATATATATACACATACATATTTACAAAAGAACCTTCTGGTTGCTGAGCTTTAAAGAAAAGAATGGAAATGTGCCACAAACATAGGAACACAAATGTGGTTGTGTGTCTGAGAACTAGAGGAAGAGATCAAGGAATGCAGCATGGATTTGCTTTTGTGTGTGTCATGTGTGTTGAACGTGTGGTGTGTGAGAGGGCAGTGCTTCTCTGTTGGGTGTGTGTGGGTGGAAGTGTTTCTTGTGTGGATGGTATCATTGTTAAAAAAATCTCCCCACACTTGATTTCCTTTGTTGCTGTGTTTTAGCATGGCTTGTGTGGCCCAGTATTTAAGTCAAAAAGACATCATATCTACACCATGACCCATCCGAGGCCTTGTAACCCAGGAGCTACGCTCCTTTTTTTAATCAGAGCTTTTAAATACATCTCATTTTCGCATTCAATTTTCCAGTGTTGGTCAAGTGCAAACAGGTTTGTTCTAATACCTATAACAGATTCCTTCCGTCTCTATCTCTATCTCTCTCTCGCACTCTCTCGCTCTCTCTCCCCCTCTTCTCTCTCTCTCTCTCTCTCTCTCTCTCTCTCTCTCTCTCTCTCTCTCCCTGTGCACTGAGACCATGTGTGGGTAGATTTAGAACCGGGATCAATAAGAAATGTAGAAATCAATGCACTTAGCACCAGGAAATCAATGGGCTCTAATCGGGATGCCAATGGCACAAGTCAAAACAATTAAGAGAGAAGAAAAATGTTTAACAACCTCCTCTCTCTTGCTTACACAGCGAGGAAGAGAGAGAGGATGAGAGAGAGGGAGAGAAAGAGAGAGAGAGAACGAGGGAAAGTAAGAGATAGAGAAAGCAAGACGCAGCGAAGATGAGATTACAGTTGGGAATCGGGGAGCGGGAGAGGTAGGGGAGGAGGAAAGCTGACAAGCTGAACTGAGAAAGAGGGATTGGGAAGAAAGGAAGGGAAGGACGGAGAGACAATGAATGGGCAGTTGATGAACGTAGGGAGGCAGACGTCAAGGGAGGACAATGATACGTAATTGTCAGTGAGAGACAAAAGGTGAGAAAATGAGGGAGGGAAGGCTTGGCTTGAGGAAAAGGTTTTACACAAGCATTAAATGCTTTCTGGGCAGAAGTGTCACCATTATGGCGAACAGCCAACAAAAGAGTCCATCATTAGCTTCTCAGTGGTGACTAAGCAAATTAGGATGTCGAAGGTTAGTCTGTGTGTGTGTGTAGCAGTTGGCTCAATGGTTCCATCAGATGGTCAAACACAGAGCCACTCATCCATGGGTAAGTGTGTGAATCTGGCTGTCAATCAAACCAGGCCCAATTATCAATGCACAGTGACAAAAATACCACCCAACCAATCAGGCAGGGAGCGTCTGACAGATTAGGCGATTGGAACGAATACAAGTTCTCTTCACCTCTGAAAGCACGAGAAAGCGGAAACAGGTCGGGTCAGAGGCGGCCGTACAGGGTTGAACTGGGGTCGATCAATACCTGAACCCCCATCCCACCCGACCCCTACCTCTCTCCCAAAGGCAAGCAGAGAAAATCAATGGCGGAGGGTCTATAACTCCTGACTAGTGTGTGGATTAGTGAAGTGCCAACTAATCAGTGACTTACTGAATCTGACACCATGGCCATTAACCTATCGATATGACACTTGGCACCCTGGCTACACACACACACGCACACACACACACACACACACACACACACACACACAGGCTAACATATCTACACACACATTCTGTACTGAAACACAAATACTGGCACTGACACAGTGCAGGAATGAACGCTCTGTAATTACACAGCTAATGCTCTTCTGTTTTTTTTCCCTTATCATTGAAAGAAGCACTGCATTTGTAACATTTAGCAGAAAGTTCACTTTAATTTAACAGCATAAAAAAAAGTTCAGCATCATTATTAAAAAAACATTTTTGCTCTATGTATTATGCAAAGCCACAAGTGTATATTTCATTTATATTTTATTCTTGGTCGCCAATGTGACAGGTAGGAAACAACAAGTTGGACCAACTGATCAATTAGTAAATCAAATTGATAAAATGTAAACCATATAAAAAAAGAGGCAGCACACAAATGCATTAATGCAACTGCTGCATGTAGTAGTTGAATCATTTAGCTTGATCAATGTTTTCAATGTGTAGGAGGTCCAACGTTTCATACAAGGTCAAACAATATGAAACACTGCTCTAGATAGACAAAGCACTTTCGGTGGATAAGAGCGTCTACTAAATGCTATACATGTAAAATGTAAATGAAAGCAAACAACTGATAGACAGGATTATTAAGTGCAAATGCAAGCCAATGTGTTATCCCACTGGCCACATGTTTACATTTTCTGTGAATGTAATTTAAATGTGACAATCCAATACGTAGTTGTGGTTGTCTTTTTTTTTGTTTGCTGACTACCTTTTGTAGATCTCTGACACCATCTTTCTCAGGTGCCTGTTCCAAGTAAATGGTTGCGGTGGTGTGACCAGTTACACCCACATAAGAATGTATATAGGAAATCAAGTCAACATAATATAGTCGACTTTACACACAAAATTCTTTTAGATCATTACAAATTCAAAACAAAACTGGCTGGTGTGGAAAATTTAACCATTACATATACAAATACCGCATTCATTTAGAATTGCATTTGCATATGCAAATGTCATATTGATTAAATATCTATCAGTTACATTTACTTTACCAATAGTGTGGGGGAAGTGAAAAGGATAGAAGGTAAAGAAAGTGATACAAAATGATTTCAGAATGAAGTGAAAAGGACAGAAAGCAATAGTGAGGGGAGGGGGGGGGGCAAGGTGAGGAAAGAATGTGTATGGCACGAGAGGACAAGCACAGGGAGTGTGAGAGAGTGATAAGAGAGAGAGAGAGAGAGAGAGAGAGAGAGAAGGAAAGAGTGAGTGAGAGGGAGAGACTGGATATTGAGTATACAGCATTACAGCTACAAAAGGCAATAGGGGGTGGTGGTCTCGGATATTTGGGATTAGGAAACGTGGTAGAGTGGGGAGGGATTAAGTTAGGGAAAGGAGGAGGAAGGAGAGGAAAAGAAAGAGAGAGGGATGTTTCAGGGAGGAGAGGGGGCCGCACACAATGGAGTCAAAGGCACTTAGTCAGTAGAATGCCCATGTCCATCACTCTTTCTTCCACTCCCCTCCTAGGCCTCTTGTTCGCTTGTCCATTTCTCATTCCTTGTTTATTGGGAGGTGACAGTAAACCTAGCCACGGTGGCAGACACTCACTATTGCCACCCATAGATTATGGTCACTCATTACAACTTCACTGTCACTGTCAAACAACTTGTAGCATTTTTCAAGGGCAACTCGGTTCTAAGGGCAGATCTTAATAGGCAACTCTGAGAAATGTAGATTACACATAGATCTGTAGGTTTTTTTGTGTTCTTCAAATTACTATCCTGGGGAAATGCTTCATGTATGATCTGTAGGTGACAAATCACAAAATATATGTTGCTTAAATGCACTGTTTAAATTCAGTCTAACAGCTGGGAATAATGGTAAAGTACCAATAAGAAATCATTGTACCTGACAGGCTGCTATTTGGGGTTCTACCACCAATAGCCTTCAAGCGGCAATAATACTCTAACAGTGCTCTCAATAAAATGTGGCAATACAGATTTTCCATGCTCTCTGTTAATAAACTCAGCTCATCCTGGGTTCTTACCACCTCCATCTTGTCTGTTTGCTCAGGGCATGCCTCATTTTGGACTGCCGTTTATGGAAACCTACTCGTGTATAGTTTGTACATAAATCAGAGCTAAAATATCTCCAGAGTTCAAAATCATTGCAAAATGATTTCACTGGATCAAACAGAAATAAGGGAAAAACATTTGTGGAATTTGTATCGTTTACGAAAACAAAATGTTTTCATTTGAACTGAACTTGGCCGGGTTATCCAAAAGCATCTCTGAGGATGTGTGTATTTTGGAAAAAACTGTAAAATCCTTTCGTGTGCTTGTCTGGGCAACAGAGAAAAAGAAAGGAGAGAAGAAATAACACCTCTGGAAATCAAATGTTCAAATCAAAATGTTTTTTCATTATTCTTTAACATACATCCATTCATTTCGCTCATGTTGTAATACAAGAGATCCATTATGCACTAAATCACTACTATTAACACCAGAATGTGATCAGCCAATCTGCACAATTTTATGATTATCTTTGTTGCTGAACCTCCCTTAGACTGCCTCAAAGTGGACATGTGAATACTTTTGTCTTTGTGTGTGTGTGTGTGTGTGTGTGTGTGTGTGCGTGTGCATTTATGTGTGTTGGGGCAGCGGCATTAGGGACGTATGGGCTTCAGGGGGTTAGGGTCAGTGCTTGGGTGGGGTCATCAGTCAAGGTCAGGTGCTAATTCATGGGCGAAAGAAAGCAAGTAAGTGCAGAAAAAAGACAGAAAGGGTTGTAGAATTCTAAAAAAAAGAAACACTGAAACACTACAGAAATGCTAGCTCAGAAAATGTGGGGCACCAGGATGACCAGTTAGAATATCTCTCTCTCTCTCTCTCTCTCTCTCTCTCTCTCTCTCTCTCTCCTCCCCCCTACTTGTATGACCACAAGGGTCAGCCACCAACGAATGAGGTCATTCGTCTGGGATGAAACTGACCTTCGACCCCCTTGGCTTGATCGCTAGCCCGCATCCTAAGCACCTGGTTGGCCGAGCAGCACGGGCTCCGTCCGTCCTGCAAGTACCGTGCATATATGTCTGTGCAACTGAACGATCATATTCAATTTATCTATTCACCTCATAAACTTCTGACCAGCGATGGCTGTGTGGTGGACATCACCTCACCTCAGCTCAACAGAAATGAATAATTTATTTGAAGAATGTCAGACATTTTGTTAAGGCCCAAGTCCTGCTTAACGACCCTTCGATGGCCTCTAGCGCGCGCACACACACACACACACACACACACACACACACACACACAGACTCCCAGTGCAGACTGCACCTACATACTGACACTAATAACAAAAACAAAAAGATCAATGTTAGGATCAATGTTCAGCTGCTCCTCCTCTCATGATCTCCTTTTGATTATTCAATGATCAGTATTGGAAAATCAAAGCCATCGATTACACTATTGTCAAAGGAAAATAAGCCCAGAGTGAAAACTGCCCTGAATAACTTACTACACTTACTACTACAATAACTTACTAACATGCTACACTCAAAACAACACTGATGATCAAAAGTGTGTTATTCCACCAAAGGGCCAGAAATGCTTTATATCCGGAGTGATGTAAGTGATGCTGTTATACTGGTGTTCTTCTCCTGAAGCATTATTTATTTTTATTATCATATTTTACTCAAGGAAAGAAATTAAAAACTGTAACACAAACCACGTCAAATCAGACGCTCTATGAAGTTTATGGACAGTTCAAACACGTTTCCACACGTAGAAATGATGCATTTTTGTGCAAAAAAAATTATGCACACACACACACGATGCACTGATTAAGCGGACTAACACGAACGTGCAGACTAGACAAGACAGTTATGCTGGACACTTGTGAACAGTGAAATGGTGCTGTTTTCAGATCAGTCTTAGTGCTCATTAACGCTGGTATTTTTTGCTCTGAGTTACTAAACCCAGAGAAAAAGATCGGCTCCTGCTCTGCTGCTGTTTTTCGTCCTCTGCTCTTTGAGTGTTATAACAAACCGCTGCCTTTTATTTAGTTTACGGCTGTGTTTGAAATCTGAGACTGATGTTCATGATGACGTGAGTAATGAAAAACATCTATTAATGAGCAATGAAGAAACAACTGTTACGCAAACATCTGGCTGTCAGCGCTGATTTCTATCTGATTTCAATAGTTTAAAAAACCTCACCGGGGCAAATGAAAACTGTTCACTCCCGCTTTCTGTTACAAAGCAAAACAGCAGAGTTACACGAACCCGATCACCACAGCGTTTTCCAAACTAAATAGGAATAAATAGGAATCAACAACAAAAGTCTACAAATCTTCGCTGACTTCTGAAAGAGCGACCACTTCTGCGCGTCTTTGTAACCGGCCACAAAATGCAGAACTTTCGGTTATTAAAATCAAGCTTCTATCATTATCATTATTTTTCAAACACATTTCTTTTATTTTCTGGGTATTATTATTTTTATTATTATTACTATTATTTTTATTATTATTATTAAATCTTACAGGGGTTCAGAGGCTTATTTTTGGAATAAAGGCGACACGGGTGGTTTGCATAAGCAGGTTTAGGAAAATTAAACTCCGGATTATTACCACAAATACTGCGCTCTGGTTGCGCTAAATAATCGCCAGGAAATCTCTTTACTGCTCAGAAATAATGCGGAAATAAGTTTCTTCAGAAACGCCTCTTTTTTAAATATTCAAATGAATATTAACGTAAGGAAAATTAAAACCAGAAAGCGCGCCAATATTACTACTTTCTGCTGATCAGTAACTCGCTAAATATATTCCGAAATATTCATCTATTTATTTGCATAATTTGCATAAATACGTTTGCGTTGATTTTTCCACGGACATGCGTGTTTTCATCCGATTCACCGCGAAATGTTAACGTCAGTAAAGCTCCAATTTAAAGCTCCAGTTTTTACACAAAATAAGTGACGTTTTAAGACATGAATACATGAATATTCTTCTTTAATAAATGCAAGTGTAAGTTCGTGGTTCTGTCCGCGCAGCTTCATTCTCAGTGAACACGGAGCTGTGAAAATGAAAGGCGAGCGCGTTTGCATATGCAGATCTGAACCGCCGCGGTTACGCATACCGATCTGAGGAGATGGAAGTGTAAAATAACGCCATAACCGTCATTTTAAAGCGGCTTCATTCTTCGAGCGCGAATGTACTGATTTTGGAGACCCTCAAGAAGAGCCTTCTGCACAGCAAGGGCTGTATGAGTGCATATTTGGGAATATATTTCTATATTTGAGAACGCAATAAACGTTCTTTATCGTTAAAGGACGGCGCGCAGCTTCACCATCCCTTCATCTCCTTTTCTGCTACCAGATGTTTCTCACACTGTGCCAGTTATTCGCCACGTATTCTCCAAAATGACCCTGCAGCTGTCCAGCTTCCATAAAGACCCATCTCATTTGTCCGCTGATCAACAGTGATCAACTTCCAGAGAAGTTTTTTTTTTTTTTTTGGCAGATTCCTCGACGGAAATAACGCGCACACGCCAAGCCAGGCTTTAGTGAGGACACGGCATCCAGATGTGTAGAACGTGTGATTCGGCGTGATCAGCAGCTGGCTGGGAGAAGCTCATCGGCGCTGTCTCTCCTGCAGTGCCCGCATTTAAACTCGGATTCTCAGATTTGTTCGGCGTCCGGGTTTGACACTTACTCGAAACCGAAGAACGCCTTCATCCCACTGCTGCTCTCCTCACACTAAAGCACGCGCAGGAATTCGGGAAGGTTACTCAAGTCTGTTTTTATTCAACATTATTTCTTAGTAGATGTTAGTCTTTTTATTCAAGAACCTATAAAAGAGCCCAAGGGAGCCATTCGTTTGTATTTATATATGTGTATAAAGTTCAAGGGTGTTAATGTGAATAAAGGGCAGTTATGAATTTGACCTATTCTAATCTTACACATTTAACGTGGAGGCATTGATCCCATTCACGTTTACATATTTCTTATACATATATACGTTTTCCTCCACAACTTTTATCGTTTGCTTTCGGATTTATGTTGTTACACTAGAAACTCCACGTGAAATTACACAACAAACGCGAGGCGTTTTTAATTAAACAAAGATAAGAAAAAAATATATATATATATATTTTTTTTTATCCTAAAGCCGAGGTCTCTCTGCTGCTCGTGAGGACATGAAGGAGGTAAAGGAGCTCAGTGGAGGAGCTGAGAGGAGATCACTTCCAACTCCTCTTCGTCCTGGCGGCGCTCTGCTCTTGTAAAGCAGCAGCTCCCTCCTCTTAATTGATTTCTCATAATTAACTCAGTGTGTCCATCGATTTTGTTCTGGACGGCGCGGCGGCCCTGATGCCCCCCAACACAGCGGCCTTATTATTCTGCAGTTAGCGCCCACTAACACTCAGCACATTCAATAACAATTAAGGCCCAACAACACTAAATAATCCTGTTTCGCTCTGACACAGAGGAGCAATCCTCCGCACAGGGGAGGACACTGTGCACAGGGCTGTATATAATCTGGATCAATATGGAAAGTAAGTTAAAGCTGTATGACAGGGCAAAAAAACACCCTCTGTCACACACATTTTTTTTATTTTCACAGGCTTAGACAAAGATTTTTGTGTTCTCCCTGCACAAGGCAAAACACAGGTGTGCCGCAGTGGAACAGGCTCGCGTGGAACAAACTGCAGACAGTGATTCGCAGAGACAGAGAGAGGAAAATGAAATATAAAAATCCAGGGCTATGAATGACACAGGAAGAAGTTATTTAACCATATGCAACTTGCTGTGTATTAAAAGGGTTGGATCCAAAACTGTAACACGCTAAAATGGGTTTGACTGCACTGTAACGCAGCTGTGGACGTCTGAGTGTTGAACGTGGACGTTTCCAGGAAAATAAACAAGAGGGAAAAATGAAGTGTAACAGATGAAAGCAAGAAAATGATTAAAGAATGGAATTAGAGTGAGAGACGGGGGAGCGGCAGACGCAGGATGAGGAGAGTATGGGTGGTACATAGAGAGAGAGAGAGAGAGAGAGAGAGAGAGAGAGAGGACGGATGTTGAGGCCCCTTTGCTGTAGAATCAAGCCTCTCATGAATTAAACGCTTTAAGGCTTTCAATAGGAGGCACGTGCAGGAGGGCCTCTGAGAATAAAACAGCTCACCCCATCTGGCCCTTTCAGAGAGAGAGAGAGAGAGAGAGAGAGAGAGAGAGAGAGAGAGATTATAGAAAAGTTAGCCTTAAAGCACGATACAGTGGCGTGAGTGGGGAGCGCAGGGAGACAGTTTAATTGTTTGTACTGAAATATAACGGATGACTCTGAAATTCTGATCGTTTCCTGAAGCGGAGACCGGCAACTCGAACGCGGACACACACGCGCGCGCGCGCGCGGTCAAAACCACCCACCTTTAATCCGTGAGCGACCTTCAGACACTTTTTCCTATTCCTCTGGCTCACCATCTCTCTCTCTCTCTCTCTCTCTCCCCTCATCTTGGCTGTTTCCATGACGACCGGGTAGCCGCTGAGGAGGTAGAGGGGCACGTGCGGAAGGGGGGTAAAGAGTTGAGGAGGGGAGATTGCTGGTGATTGCCACTGGCACATTAGAAATCCTATAATATAAACATTAGGAAGAGAGATCGCATGCTGGAGACGGCTGGGGGTTCCTGTAACCGTGAGCTTCTTCACCCAACGCCTCTCGGCCTGCTGGAGACCGCCAACCCGTCCAGCTCACATCGTTTGTCGCCGCGCGGACCTGCTGAGTTAGATCAAAAACTCTGACCTGAACGTGAAACGTGAACATCACAGAAAAGCTAAAGCGCAGTGAAGATAAAGACGCTAAAACCACAAAGATTTCACAGACACCTTCATTATTTACACGGCCAGTCAATGGGCACTTGTTGGAACAGGAAAGCTAGCCAGCTACTCCGACTAACTTCGCCAACGATTTCTTTGCCATATTTCCGATGTTAGCCTGTAAGTCGCCAGTCTACAGTGAGGGTAAAGTACTGCCAACGGCCAAAAGTCAACTTCCACAGCTCAAGGTGAGAGAACGACTGCGCCGTTAATGCACTGCACACTTTAGCCTGCAGCCTTTCTTACCAAGGAGGCTTTCATCTCGCCATTAAATGATTTCGCCGGCTGCCGTTTTGTGTGTAAAGACGAAAGCAGAAAGATAAAGGATTTTTTAAAATGGTTGTGTTGGTTTTCAGCTGCACCTGAACGCCTCACTGTTTCTTTCGGGAATTGTTTTCTGCTAGATCCGTTTAACGGCGGGATTCAGGCGAGCTCACGTGTCACGTGACCATTTCCTAATTACTGCCTGTGCTAAGAGGCCGAGCAGGCCCGGTCCCGGCTGCTAGAACACGCCAGAGCTCTTCCCCTAAATGATTTCTGCTCCGTGGGAATACATTAGCTGAGCCCATGTCTCGTCGTTTGTTGTAACTGTAAACAGTCTAAACTCTTACACGTGGCGAATGGAGCCGTTTCCCTCTAACGAGCTTCCACGGTTTCATTTCCGTCACCGAAAACGTCGCCGTTTTATCAGCAAGTCTGAATCTACTGGCTACGACGAACGTGTCGTGTCAAAAGCAGCCGGGTCGTGATCTTTCCGTGTCGTGTTTAACTCCACAGACCTGTAATCTAATACGACAGAATTCTTGTAAAAACGCGAACTTCTTGTTCCGCGCCGCCTGGTGACCTCACCGCTGTTGTAATGGAGTTTTGACACCATCTACTGGCCGCAGGGGTGTCCTGCACGTCTCAGACCCTCGTTCAGAACCGCTGCTCCACACTGCTCGCTTCACTTTGCGCACTTCTTAGCGCAGAAGCGCTCGGTTGTTTCATTTGAGACCAGCTCGCGCGAAGAGGCAGCGCAGTGTGAGCAGCCTGTTTTCCTCCTGCGCTCTCACTCTGCCTCGTCTTTTCACGCGGCAGTTATTGATCGCGCTTCTGCGCGTGCCAGCTTTTTGACTGTAATTCAACACTAACAATTGTGTGAATTAAAGACGGAAGAAATCCGAAGATCACATATTCTCCTTGAAAAAAGGGCGCGTATATAATCGCTATGTTAGCGCGGTGGCGTGTGCTTTCTGGAGGATGTTATATTGGTATTGATTTTAGATTAATTCAGACACGCAAATGATCGAAACAGCGTTAGATTGTAAAATGAGAAACGATGAGCTCTTATGAAGAGACACTTGAGCATGAGGTGTAGTCTAAACCTTTCTCTCTCTCTCTCTCTCTCTCTCTCTCTGCCTGTTTCTTTTCATTTGAATAGTTCTTTTTTCCATTTGTATTCTTTTTGTTTCTTTCTTTTTCCTTTCTTTCTGTTATTACCTATTATTGCCTTTCTTTCTCTTTCTGTTTGTCTGCTTATCTTTTTCTTTCTTTCTTTCTTTCTTTCTTTCTTTCTTTCTTTCTTTCTTTCTTTCTTTCTTTCTTTCTTTCTTTCTTTCTTTCTTTCTTTCGTCTAAATCTCGAATGTAAGCTGCCTTTGGCTTCGCTTGCTGCCACTCACACATAAAGCCGCGCTGATGATTGGCTGCTGCTGTTTACTAACTGCACACTGGAGATGCTACCAGGCAGGTTACCATAGGAACCTGTGCGTTCGGCCACAGACCTGAAACTACATGCAGCTACGAGCACCTGTATCTCAAAAGACTAATGGAGCCGCCTGAATTCCCCGCACACCTTTTAATACCTCTTCATGAGCGGCCTCCTCAGGTATTCCGATTTATATTTCCAGTGGCCAAGTGCACATATTTGCCACGTTCGGACACCTTGATGCCTTTTAACCGCTGATTCCACACTTTGGTGTAGAAAGTGAGGCCAACTTTTTATAGTGAGTCTAGTCTGAGCGTCAAAGCCTGCTACAGAATCAGATGCTAAAATAAAAGAGACCTTTACTGTCCGATTCGGTAGAACACAAGATTCCTTCCCTTTGCTTTGACACCACGCGCACACCCCCCAACCCCACATCCACAATTACTCATCGCCCAAACATCACCGGCCATCCAGATGACCCCTCCCCCCGTCAAGTGACCTTGGCGACCTAGGCGCCATGGCAACCCTGTGACCCATCCGGCAGTTGCCTGGGAGACGACCTTGGAGCCTGTCTGACCACAGCCCCCCTTTTCCCTCTCTGCTGAGAGAAGGCAAGCGATCGATATTCTATCACACAGAACAGTGAAGCGAGAGGCGGAGAGAGAGAGAGGGAGAGAGAGAGAGAAATGGGGGTGCAGAGAGATTATAGGCGGGGGAGGACAGCTGACAAAGAGAGCGGAGTGTGTGTGTGTGCGTGTGTGTGTGTGTGTGCGCACGCATCATAATGAGGGGACATATTTCTGTTGTTATGGAGAGGTGGCTTCGAGGCATGTTGGTAATTTTGTTTAGTAGGTGTGTGTATGCGTGTGTGAGTGTGTGCGTGTGTGTGTGTGTCCACGTGTGTTGCTGCTCTGTTCATCATCAAAATGAAAAGCAGGCCGCGTCTAACTAGGGAATTCATCAAAGCTTTTTCAGGGCCGGCTGTCTTTTCCTTTTTCCATACTGCTTACAGTGTTCACTTCAAAACCTCCTGTTAGACGTGAGGGTGATTTATCTACTCCCCTAAAAACAGAATCTTACTGAAGATCATTCTGTTTTAAATAATGAAATAAATCAAGCCATCTGTTTCTACTGTTGCTGCTGTTTGCTAGTAATTAACAGTCTATTTAAATGAACTTACTTTGAGCGTGTTTTGAACCTGTGGTTGGACACAAATGCAATAGCTGTAATCCTGTAGTCCTATGTTGCAGCTTTTTTCCTTTCTGGTGTCAAGCTGCACTAACACACATCTCCAGATGTTTCTCCCAAATGTACATAATGTGGGATATTAAGTTATTTTCATGAAGCCTATACCTTAACACAAACACAAAAAGAGACACACACTAACTGCTGATATTTTTATATTGGCTGAAACAATATTGCACATCCGAAATTCAGTAACAGTGTAACGTGGGGAGGAAGCCGCTCTTATTTTACACTGCTGACCAAATGATGGGCCCCTACACAAGTCTGAAATTTGATCTTGAAATAAAATATTTAAGGTCTATTTTTCTAAATGTTTTAACCCTGAATTACAGTGATGTATGTACTAGAAAATGTTTTTAATATATGGTTATTATAGGGGTAAAATTTCAGTCATTTTTAGAGAGAATGATTTTTTCTTTTGAGGTGAGAATGTAAAATGCAAAAAAGTTCCCCAGACAAGGGGAAAACCCCCCCTTTACACTCTCATAAAGGGTAGCCTCAAGCATACATCTTCAGTACCTTTAGCTAGGGCACATCATTTAGACTCCACACACCCTCTCTTGTCTCCAGGAGTTTTATTCCATTTTTGTGTTTTAAAATATTAGGCCATGAAAAGGTACAACTATAATAGGTACATATATAAATTTAAACCACTGTTGTACCTGTCAGTGTACATATTCGTTGTTTGTAGCTTTCTGCCAGGGTAGCATATTGACCCAAAATACTATTTTGTTGTTTTACAGACTCACAAGTTCACTGCAGTTCACTGTAGTTCACTATCACAGGATAGCTATATTAGTATTATTGCTAGCTAGGGCAGTTGTTAGTAAATGTGCATCCATATCAAACATGTTAATCATTTGCACTTTTCAATCAGATGCACTTACCAACTAAATAGTGAGTTAATGCTTTCTTTATTTTTTATCAATCATTTGTTAATTATCATTAATCTGTTATTATTATTCTCAATATTATTATTGTTATTTAAATACATTAGTTCACGTAATAGCATTAGAAATTGTTTTTTTTTTTTACCTAATACACCACAACAGTGACATGTTTATTTTTCAGTGTATTTTAGTGTGAATGGTCATTCATTATATTATAATGAAGTGTTACTGTTGAGGCATGAACTGATCAAGGCACTTAATCGTAATCAAAAATATGTTCAGCGCTAAGAGCAACACAGTGTAACAACACAGTTTGTGAAGAATGCAAAAATAAGAAATGACTTGATATATAAATGATACATTGTGCCAGCCAGTTGATGACCTTTTATGAGATTTTTATGGATTCTGGTTTATCTCCACTATGTGTGTGTGTGTAGGTTTCTCCATCCTCATTCTGTACATGCCAAACTCTTGTGCAAACATGATTCAGCTTTACAATAAAACATTATTCTACAGTGTATTACATACATTCCCCTACATGTCCCCTACTGACATAACATTTAATATACCAGTATAGAGGATTACAGATGACACTATGTAGTCTCTTAACAGAAGATTATTTTATATAATTTGATTGTACAAATAGGAATATTATTGGACTACTTATTAAACTGCATTACAGCACGCACACACACACACACACACACACACACACACACAAACCTGATTGGATGGTTTTTATAACACTAAATATTTCTTCAACTAAAAGCATAAGTGTTGACTGAATCAACTCAGTTGGTGTTTATATAAATGCACAGATCAATTAATTGCTAAAAAATGAATTGAAAATATAACAAGTATGGAACCATTCCAAGCATCACAGTTAAGAAAGCATCCCAGATGGCTCCTCATGAAACTGTCTGAGAGAATGCTCAAAGTGGTCAAAGCTACATCAACATGAAGAACGCCACAGGACTTTTTTGGTCACTGCAGAGAAAAAGTCATAAACCTGAATGTATATTAAGGAAAGACATTTGACTCCAAGTCATTTCGGGTGAGCTCTATTGGTCTCACGGAAAACAATGAAGTTAGAAGATCAGCAACAATATATGCAATAATTATAAGATTTATTAAAAACTCAAATGCGGAGAAATAGCTGTTTGTCAATGTGTGGTGTGTGTGTTAACCACTTTACATGAACCCAACAGAGCAGCAGGGCCATTTCTTACAATAAGCCATATTAGCAGTCGCTCAGGGCCCCATAAGCCACACACACACACACACACACACACACACACACACACAATTTAATATACTGCACCTTTTGTATGTAGTTGTTTATTGTTTTATTGTCTTTGCCTCAGCATTTCTTAAAACCTTTACCTAATCAAAAGTAAGTAATATTTTTTTGTCCTTGCATACAGAGTAATATGTTTGGGATGGGTGGGGCCTCCAAGTAGGATATTACCTAGAGCCCCTAAATGTTATGAAAAGATCTGGCGAAGAAAAGATTTACCAGACCGATTTAATACAACCGGTAATACAGACTCAGACTGAGGTGTTTATTCTCCCTCTGCTCAACAGTCTGATGAAAATCTTCCTTTACGTGCTCACTACAAATAATCCGATGCAGAATGACGCGCATGCGTGGAGCGATTTGAGTGAACGTTACCATGACGGCGAACACCACGTGAGGGCCAGTCGGCGTGAGATGAGTTTCCAGTTGACGCGTTTGTGTTTTTAATGGCTTTAAACTGACGTCAGACTCAGAAAAACGTCCTTCACATGCACTTCTAAAGGAAGACGTCGTGCTCTGAGACACTGAAGCTGGCCGTCCGTCCCACCGCCGTCTTTTAAAGCTCAGAGTATGAACCTCGTCTCCTCTGCAGACCAGTTTCAGCTCCGCCGCGCTGAGCGGTGTGAACAGAGCCGGTTTATTTCTCTGCTTTCGCTGTGAAACGACGCGCATGCGCAGAATGTACACGTTCCGATCGGAGTGTAATCGGATTCCGGCGTTTACACGGATATTATTCTAATATTTATCGGGTTATTTAGAGAATTACCGACCTCGTTCAGTCGGATAGAAATTGTATTCCGATTGGCCTCAATAGGACTAGACTATTCGATTGAGGTGTTTACATGGACGTATTCTATTCCGATTGAGCTATTAGTCGGATTATTAACGGATTATTAGGCTGCATGTAAACGTGTCATAGGCTTTAGCTAAAAACATTCTGACTGTAATGGATTAAAATGGACTGAATGTCACCATGAATGCATGTAATAGGATATGTCTGAATCTAATTGAGTCTGATCTATTTTGGTTAGGAGGTGAATATTACACATAGTCACATGCTATGCTTCAACAATGAACTGATTAAAATAGTTCCTGTCCGACTTACACATCCCAGTGACCCAGGAGGATAAGCGTTATAAGGATAAGGATAAAATGTGTATGAATGACATATATTCCCATGTGTAATATAAAACAGTACCCCATGTGCAATACTCCATGTGAATTTCAGGCTAAATATCCTTACATTGTAAATAGCTTTTTTAATTTATTTATAATTCTTTATTTTGTTATTTTTTTGTGAAGGATACAGATTATAGTTTATATTTTTTATCTCAATTTTAATGTTTAGTTTTAATATATATTGTCTATATAGTAACAAGTAAACTGTAAAAAACACCTTGTTAAGTACTTAACAAAATGAATTACTTGCTTGTTACTTCTCTTCTTTTTTCATTGCTGTCCCTTTGCTGCTGTAACACAGGAGAATTTCCCCGATGTGGGACTAATAAAGGACTATCTTATCTTATATTTCTGAAACATATTATAGCCATGTCTGATTTTTTCATAAACCACACATAAAAACAAAAATGACACCAAACTGAAAAAAGAGATCCTTCTTTTTTATTTCATTTTCTTGCTGCTGTTTCGCACGTAAGGTACATCACCTTATTCTGTTTTTTTTCTATTTTCCTCACTTATTTAAATAATGAAATCAGAGAGAAATCTCTTTTTCCTAGGACACAGAAAGATTGTATTTTCTTTTTCTGAACAGGGGAAGAGGGAGGAGAAGAGGAAGAGGTGCAGGATAAGGGAAGAAGGTTTGTTCACGGAATTCACAAACAGACGGACAGACAGACGGACAGAAATGGGGAAATAGGGAGGAGGGAGGAGAGGGCAGTGCAGGAGAAAAAGGAGGGAAATAAGGAATGAGAGCACAAGAAAGAGATAGTGACAGTGGCAGTGTGCTTTGTCATGTCAGAATAAAAAAGGAAAACATGAAACCAAGCAGCTCTCAGACCCAGTCATAAAAATGAAACATGTCAAATAATTTTAACAATTGTTGTCTTAAAAAAAAAAAAACACTGTATTGTCTATCAAAAAACAAACAAAAAACACAGTACCAGAAATAGGAGACGAGAGAGAGAGATAGAGAGACAGAAAGAGAGAGAGAGAGAGAGACAGGAATGCAGGTGTAATGAAGGGAGAGAAAGGGACTAGAGATAAGTGGATCTTATTCCTTTTTTTCCCTGTAAAGGGGGAGAGTGAGTTGACTGTGAATGGCAGAGCTGTAGCATCAATCCTTTACAATACTCTTTACACACCGAGAGGAGCACTACAGATAGACAGAGGAAGAGGAGTGAAAAGACAGGGAATGGCAAACAATGACTCTGAGGGAGAGAACCAAAGTGGCAGTGTGTTCACAGCAAGCTTGGTGTCCTTGTTGGTAGCGACTGAATTTAAGTGCAGCTGCTAGCTACAGCTTCGTTAAGTGACATTAGTGTCCATTACAATATTGGCAGTGTATTGAACAATCTTGATAACCAGCACAATAAAGATATTGGCAGACTAAGCTGTAGTCTTTGGGTCAGAAAAGATAAAAAAAAGGCAGTTGGAGAGAAAGGAGGGTGGACTCCTCCGCGGTTGGTCCTCGCATCCTCTTGACATTTTCTGTTTGATTCATTTTAGATTTTGATGAAGGAATGTATCATGGGGAAAGATGCTCCTTTTTGTGGGTTATCTTATAGTTGTATAGAATGAGAGGGAATAAGAAGAAGGTGAAGGAGGGAGAGAGAGACAGAAGAGAGACAGGGATGGGAAGTGCAGGAAACAGGGACTGAATGAAGAGTAAAGAATGAACTGATAATTTAATAGTAGGTTTCCTTTTCAACCCAACCTGAAAAGACAGAAAAAGTGAGAGAAAGAAAAGTTCTGGTTAACACGACATCTCATTGTACATCACTGTGTATAAGTGTGTGTGTGCGCATGTGTGTGCATGTGTGTGTGTGTGTGTGCGTGTGTATTCCATACCTCCAGGATTGCGGCGCAGGATGAGTTTTCGGATCTCATCATAAACAAAGATTAGGAAACTGTATGGGAATGCACAGAACCACCAGCTGGGCCTGAAGGACAGAAATGGTGAAACAAGGTGTGAATGAGTAAGAACAGATCCAATATCCAGTATTATCGAACTAATCAAATCACTTTCCACCTTCAAAATCTTTCCACTTTGCACCCTTGTCATTTCCATCTTTACCACTAGAGGGCAACTGTGCGTCACAGTACCAGTGAAAGATTCCAGAAATGTTCAATCTTAGGCACACACTCAAACATGACACCATATTAGCAACTAATTCCAAAACCATGGGCATTAAAGTTTACCTGAAATGAAAAGATTTTGTTTATATTAAATCATGTTTATGGTCCTGGTCAAATCAAGCACAGTTTATCACAAGTTATGGGCAGGAAAGAATAATATTAACAAAAAATATCTTGTTTCACCCCACACTCTACCAGGAAGGTAAAATTTTTAGATACCAATAAGCTCTAGCTCAAAATCAGCATATCAATTAATATCAAAGGTCCATCACAGCTATAATAATTCAGTAATATATGGATTTCACAACTGACCAATTCATCATTGAAGCAAAGTGTGTGTATGTTAAGATACGGCTTTCTGTCTAAACTAAAAAAAAATCATATATATATATTTAAATACATTGTTTAAAACTTTCACAGTGACTCTCAGCCCAATTTAATCCATTACAGCTAGGATGGTTTTAGCTAAAGCCCATGTTACAGTGACATGGACAGAAGACTGCCTTGCAAGGTAATT
This sequence comes from Pygocentrus nattereri, assembly GCF_015220715.1. Classification (NCBI taxonomy): domain Eukaryota; kingdom Metazoa; phylum Chordata; class Actinopteri; order Characiformes; family Serrasalmidae; genus Pygocentrus; species Pygocentrus nattereri. The sequence continues at coordinate 25,191,233 of NC_051211.1, forward strand.
TCCTAACATTTAAGGGCCAACATCCAACTTGGAAGCACCCTAATCATATTATTTTTTATGCAAGGATAGATAATAATACTTAATTTTGATTTGGACAAAAGTTTACTAAATACTGAGGTGAAGCCTAAATTACATTATTTTGAAAGGCTCTGTGCAGACCAGTCCAGTCTATTTCTTTATGGACCTGACTTTGTCCATAGTTACGGTGGAACATTTCTCTAGAATGTCACTGTATGCTGCAGCATTAAGATTTCTCTTCACTGGAAGTAATGGGCCCAGTCCAAACTACCTCTGGACAGTGGCTAAATTGCAGTCCTGTTTGGTCAGGCCCTGTCAGGGTCAGGTCAGGAAGCAGATATAATCCAAGCCACAGACAATTATTCCTCCTCCACTACACGTTACAGTTGGCAACATGCATTAAGGCAAGAAGTGTTCTCCTTGCATCCATCAAACCCAGATTCATCAGTCAGACCTCCAGATGGTAAAGCTTGATTTATCACTCCAGAGAATGCATTTCCATTGCTTCAGAGTCCAGTGCTGGGGTGCTATAAACAACTCCAGCCAATGCTTGGAACTGCACAAGATGACCATAGGCTTGTGTGCAGCTACTTGGCTATGGAAACCCAATCCATTAAGCTCCTGACAGACAGTTCTTGTGCAGATATTACTTCCATATGGAATTAGGAAGTAGAAATGACTGCTACACTACACTAAGCTCCACATCCATTGCTAACAGATGCATAAATTGAAGCATACAATCATACAAACCCAGTAATTAGAAGGAATAACCACACATTTTTGGCCACATAGCATAAATCAAATTGTGTGTGCAAGAGTGAGTGAACCACTCACTTGAGTGGGTACATCCTAAGAGCCACATCCATGCCTGGGCAATAAGAGAGGAAGGCAGCCAGAGCTGTTTCCTCAAATAGACCAAAGATCAGGATCTTATTTCTATAAAGAGTGAAAGATAGAGAGACAGGAAGAGAAAGACAGAAACAGAGAGAGAAACAATACACAGAATTTCATTACGATTATACACTGTTATAAAAAAGTAATTATGTTTTAAATATTCAACTTCTTAAAAATTCTCAACAATGAGGTCATGGAAGCTAGTCATGGCCAAGTCAAGGCTTCACAGTTACCAACTTATCTCTTATTACTTCAATGTCGTCAGCTATGAGGACAGCATTTTTAGTCTACAAATGAACTTTGAAAGGACAGTGCACTTGAGGAAAAAGAGATAAGGATATCACAAATAGAGGAATGGGAATGAGAGCAAAGCAGAGGGAAGAAAAGAGAATTACAGATGAGAGAGACAGAAAGAAATTTGAGCAAAAGCACTAACTTCATGCCCTGCTGGAACACAGAGTTGCGTCTGGTCTTGCAAATGATGACGTCAGCCCACTGCACCACCACAATGCTTACAAAGAAGGCTGTGTGACAGGTGAACTCCACAATCTTCCTCTGCTCATAGGTCTGAGAAAGTGGTGGAAAGAAGGGTGGAAAGGGAGTGTGAAAAAGAAGGAGGACAGAAAGTGTGAAAGAGAAAAGAGAGGGAAAGACAAACAAAAAAAGTTAACAATTTATAGATACAGTATCTCACAGTACACCCCTCACAGTACAGTACACCCCTCACATTTCTGCAAATATTTTATTATATCTTTTCATGGGACAACACTGTAGAAATGAAACTTTTAACTTAAAGTAGTCAGTGTACAGCTTGTATAGCAGTACAGAGTCTACTGTCCTCTGGTGGATGTTAGACACCTCAGCACACACCCATCTAAATAGCTGGAAACACACGTGAGTAGACCTTGCAGTGTACCTGTTCAAATTGTCCTCAAAGGGTTAATATTTTGTGTGAACACCATTATTATCTAGCACTGCCTGAACCCTCTTGAGCATGGAATTCACCAGAGCTGCACAGGTTGCTACTGGAATCCTCTTCCACTCCTCCCTGATGACATCACAGAGCTCGTGGATCTTAGACACCTAGCACTCCTCCTCCTTCCGCTTGAGGATGCCCAACAGGTGCTCAATTGGGTTTTGGTCTGGAGACATACTTGGCCAGTCCATCACCTTAACCTTCAGCAAGGCAGTTGTCATCTTGGAGGTGTGTTTGAGGTCGTTATCGAGTTGGAAAACTGCCATGGAGGGCAGTTTCCGAAGGCAGGGGATCATGCTCTGCTTCAGAATGTATAGTTTCCCTCAATGAACTGCAGCTCCCCAGTGCAGGCAGCACTCATGCAGCTCCAGACAATGATGCTACGACCACCATGCTTGACTGTAGGAAAGAGATGGTTGTCTTGGCACTCCTCAGCAGGGCGCCACCACACATGCTGGACACCATCAGAGCCAAACATGTTTATCTTGGTCTCGTCAGACCACAGGACATGAATCTAGTAATCCATTTTCTTGGACTGCTTGTCTTCAGCAAACTGTTTCCGGGCTTTCTTGTGCATCAGCTTCAGAAGAGGCATCTTTCTGGGACGATGGCCATGCAGACCTAGTTGATGCATTGTGTGGTGTATGGTCTAAGCATTAACAGGCTGACCACCCACTTCTTCAGCCTCTGTAGCAATGCTGGCAATTAGGCACAATTTGGACATGCTCACTGTGAGGTGTGCTCAGCTATTTAGACATTAATGGCTGTGTGTAAATCTATACTGCTATACAAGCTGTACACTGACAACTTTGTTATATCCAAGTTTCATTACTATAGTGTTGTATTATAACACAGTGAGATCACGCTAAGCTTGTTAAACACATTAACACTGCATAAACTGCCATTTTGAGGCTACTGCAAACTTTTTTTGTCAGAATGTGTGTATTTGAGGGAATGATGTATGAGTTTTGTCAGTATAAAACATCATGGGGAAAAGTTTGGCTACTCATTTGAATACAGGTAAAAAGAAATGTGTGTTTCTGTTGTATACGGTACATAACAGGACCATTAAGGTGTTTTTTTACTTACCCACTGCTGGCCATAACTGTCCTCCAGATCATTGTTTGAGCGGTCGTCCCAGTTGAGTCGGATCCCCACCAAGACTGAGGGCAGAAACCCATTCTCAGCCATGATCACAAAGTAGGCAAAGAAGCCTCCCAGAGCCTGAATCATACCTACAGAAGCAGTGAGAGACAGAATATGAATATCTTATTAATATAAGTTATGAGTTATATATACAGTTATAAATTACAACAAGAGGATGAAGTGCCAGACTCAATTAATGCCACCCTACAATATACATTAAAAGAAAAATGCATTTCATCATGGAAATTTTAGTGAGGGTAAGATATAAGTTATCCCTGTCAACATTTGGCAAAACCACAGTCTGGGAAGGCAAAACCTTATACACAAATTTTTAAGTGGCTTAAAACACTAAAAATGGGTATACAAGAACAGTACTAACTCTTTACCCCCATTGAGAGTCTAGACAATTACGGCACATATATGTAAAGCACATAACTATTACAAAATAAGCAAATTTTACAATATTCCATACATTTTGTTTTTTCAATACAAAAATAAAATTATTGACAAAACAAGACCACAATGACTAGTGAAAGTGTCATTAACATCAACCTGTCAGACGCACAAAGCCTAAGTCGTCTGTGGTTTTTGTCTTACTTCCATCATATCTTTTAGTAACATCTGTATTTTTTAATAGAACCATGGAAGCCATTACAATTTATGTCAGATGCCATGAATATTTTGTATAGCAGAAATCTATTTGTATTCAGTTCACAAAGCATATTTTCTCACAACTCCTGTACATAAAAAATCATGATTAATATTAAATATGGCATAATGACATTGATTGGTATCAGTATCAATATCAACAGAAATACTTGAGGGGAAAAAAATTAAGCTGATGCACTCCTGTAACAAATCTAACCTGAAATGGTACACAGTCACATTTTGTGAAGTCATATTGTTAGCTATGTATTTCTTCCTGTGGAGCGTTGAGTAGTTTGAGGATGACAGCCTATTTTCAGATCTTAAATAACAGCATCGGTATACTTTAATTATTATGTGCATTGTAACACCCTTTTCACAAAAGCTGCACTTCAACAAGGTAAACCATGCTGCACTTTAACAAGGTAAACCATGTAAGAAAGTTTTCTTTTTGGTTTAATGGCCACAACGAAGCTCCAATAAGCTAGGCAAACTGACCCTGAAATGTGTTTTGTAGCTGTGTACTAACCGATCTGTCCATAAGCAATGCTGATGAGACGCTCATTGACCAGTTTGTCCCTCAGAGGGTTACGAGGCTGACGCTTCATGATGTCACTCTCTGCTGCTTCATAAGCCAAGGAGATAGCAGGCACCTGGGATTCAGCAGACAAACTAGTAAGTATGTGTATAAAGTAACTGAGTTAGGGCTGGTGATTTCTTTGGATGAGGTCATGGCACACATTTCTAAACACTGAGCTTTGTGTCTTCATTGTTCACATGTGAATGTGTGTGTCTCACCATGTCAGTACCCAGGTCGATGCAGAGAATGGTAATGGTTCCAAGGGGAAGAGGAATGTTGACCATGATGAAGAACAGGAAGGGAGTGATTTCAGGGATGTTGCTGGTCAGGGTGTAGGCAATAGATTTCTTCAGGTTGTCAAAAATCAGACGCCCTACACATACAAAACATACATTTATGAGCAAACTTTCTGTTCAGACTTTTCCATCAATTCAGACTTTAACACTCACTCAGACTTTATCACCAATCTTTTTGTTTTTTCACTTTTTTATTTTGCCCCTTCACCTCCACCCATCATTTAATCTCTCACCTTCTTCCACTCCAGTGACGATAGAGGCAAAGTTGTCATCCAGAAGGATCATGTCAGCTGCCTGCTTGGAAACATCTGAGCCAGAGATTCCCATGGCAACACCAATATCGGCCTTCTTTAGAGCTGGTGAATCGTTCACACCATCACCAGTCACAGCCACAATGGCACCCTGAAAGTGTTTTTTATTACAGACAGCATTAAAATGTGACTAAGTTATCAAATATTTTCTCAGTCTTTGTATTTCTACTGGAAGACCTTTGTAGCTCCATTGTTTTATTTAATTTGGATAAATGAGGAAAGGTGCCACTGATGGCTGGCTTGCATTTTTGATACATTAAATTAAACAAGCTATGAATTATTATTTTTTTCTCCCAATTCCCCATATTAACAATCACTGTTCTATCTAAAGGTCTTTGCTGATGAAATTTATTTTGGGCTACAAAAAATATAAAGCTCCCAAATACTAAATACAGAAATAATACCAACGTAATGATCAAAGTACTCAAAGCACCAAAGCAACGATCAAAGTATTTAAATTATTTGGGCCAGGCCTAGAACTACCTTCTTGAAGCATACTTACTGGCCACTTTATTAAGACACCTTCTTGTTTCTATAATCCTTGTCCATTTTATCAGCTCCACTTACCATTTCAGAGCACTCTGTAGTTTTACCACTAGTTTTAACTTTTACCACTGCTGTATCTTATACACTTGTACCAGTGCAACACAAACTAACACACCACCATCTCTGCAGTGGTGCAGTCCCATATGCTTGCTTTCTGGCTCTGTATGAATTATGACTATTGAAGAACAGAGTGAAAAGGGGCTAAAAAGTATGCAAGAAACAGATGGAACGACAGTCTGTAATCATAGAACTACAAAGTGCAGCTAAGCAACAGTATGTGGACCTGATAAAATGAACAAAGAATAATGAAGTGGATGGTCAGTGTATATTAATGCATTAAGGGTATGCAGTGTATATTGAGTATATTAAGGGTTACAGTTATTATTAAAATACAATTAGTGTTGAATTGGAGGAAGTATTTGCCCCTTTTCCAGCTTCTTCTATTTTTATGTATTTGCCAAACTCTGAATGTTTCAGATCATCAAATATTTTTAATATTAGACAAAGATATTCAAAGTAAACAAACAATAATTTTATGTATTTAAAAAATGCTGTGAACAGTGAAGGCCATCATGCACAAATGGATAAAATCTGGAACAATGGTAAACCCAGGAGTGACCAGCCTACCAAAATTTTACCAAGAGGGCTTCGCCCCATCCAGGAGGTCACAAAAGAACCCAGCTGAAAGAACTGCAGGCCTCACTTGCCTCAGTTAAGGTACATGTACATGATTCCACAACAAGAAAGACATTGGGCACAAATAGAATCCATAGGAGAGGTGCAAACCAATGACCAAAAAGGGCAAACGAGGCAAATATATTACACAGCACTGTATGTACCTATATGTATGTCACTGCGTTAATGTGTTTATGCTTTTGTATGCACCTGTCTCTGGCAGCCCTCTACAATGATGAGCTTCTGCTGTGGTGAGGTTCGGGCAAAGACAATCTCTGTGTGGTTCTTCAGCACATCGTCCATCTGCTCCTGGCTCATATCCTTAAGATCTGAGCCATGTATTACACAAGCTTTGGCGTCCCTAATAACACAACCAAAAAAACCCCACAAAAACAAAAATAACCAAAATCAGTATTATCATCATCTTAAGATGCTTTTGTAGTACACCGTACTCCCTGCCAGAAGTGCCACTCTAGCATAAAAAAGGAGTAAGCCTTCACATGCTAAAACCCATTTTATCAGGAGCAAGCCTAGACACCATTGGTCAATTGGTGTAAAATATACTGTGTAATTAAAATAGACCTGATGTTTATATTTCTGTTGTGACAGCTTGTGATAATAGTGTCAGTAATGAGTTTTAAGTGTTGTACTTCAGCATTTGTTTGTGTGATTGTGTGAGTATTCTAAAAAAACATTTCAATGGTAAAGTACCTGGGGTTAACCTGGCTAACAGGGATATTAAGACGAGCAGCGATATCCTCTACTGTCTCATTGCCCTCAGAGATGATGCCCACCCCCTTGGCAATGGCCTTGGCTGTGATTGGGTGGTCACCTGTCACCATGATGACCTTAATGCCAGCTGAACGGCATTTGCCCACAGCATCAGGTACTGCAGCGCGGGGTGGGTCAATCATGGACATCAGCCCAATAAAGCAGAGGTTATCTGTTTGGAAGTTGACATCATCTGTATCAAAGGCAAAGCCTTTGGGGTACTGGTCCTCAGGCAAAAACAAATGGCAGAAACCTGTCGAAACAAAAGGAAAGAAAAAGAGACAGATGGAGAGAGAGAAAGAGAGAGTCAGTGAGACAGAGAAGGAAAGAGGTACTGGATTCAGCCTAATATTTCCACAAAAGCAAACCATTTAAGCACAAGTTTTAGGTTTTACTCTCAAGAGCTCAATTTATGGTTGCTTGCCCTGAATTTGTTGTTGCAGTCATCAGCTTGATTTACTTCTCTCTCACTCACCCAACACTCTCTCTCCCAGTCCTCCCAGCTCCAGGTAAGCATTCTGGAAAGCCTCCTTCATCTCCTCATCCATGGGCTGTTCCTTGCCCTGCACCATGATGGTGGAGCAGCGGTCAAGTATACGTTCTGGTGCCCCCTTCATCACCAGCAGGTAGTGGTTATCACTGGGCTCTTCAGTCTCATGAACTGAAAGCTGGAAGGATGTTATACACACATTAAAAAAACTACTTTTAGAACATTAAATTGTTGGAAAACTAAATCATATAGCTTTCACCATTTCAATATTCTATTGATTACGAAAGATTGCAAGTTATTGCCTTTTATGCATCCCATTTTCAAATACTGCTCTGCCCCATTACGATGCACAATTGTAAAAAACAGTTTTTAGTATTCCTGACAAATGTACAGAAATATCATTATAGCTCTTGGATATTGAGTCTTGTTTTTAGAGCACTGTAAGAATCTGAGGGGCACAACATATTTACACCCACTTAATGTTTTGGAAAACCCAGCAGTGTGGCAGCCAGTTTATTTTGAAAATCAAATTCATTTATACTTTTTAAAGAGCTCATCATAACTAAAATAATACCATTTCCACTATATAAAATCACACACCTTCAACCATGAGATGTATTAAATATCTATTAATTCTAATAATTTGGTTGAAAAGGTTGCACAGTCCGTACATAGTCTTTTTAATGTTTTTAATTTTATCAGTTCTGCCATCCTCTACCCTTTCGTAAGTGGTCAGTTTAGACCACAGAACTGTCGACGGCTGGATATTTTCAGTTGCAGATTATCCTGGATTAGTTTAACATAAGTGCTCCTCCTGGAGACTCGATTGCCCTACTGGGGGACTTCAACACTCACGTGGGCAACGACAGTAAGACCTGGAGGGGTGTGATTGGGAGGAATGGCCTCTCTGATCTGAACCCGAGTGGTGTTCAGTTTTTGGACTTCTGTGCAACCACAGTTTGTCCATAACGAACACCATGTTTGAACACAAGGATGTCCATAAGTGCACATGGCACCAGGACACCCTAGGCCGCAGTTCAATGATTGACTTTGTAGTCATGTCATCGGACTTGCGGCCATGTGTATTGGACACTCGGGTAAAGAGAGGAGCTGAGCTGTCAACTGATCACCACCTGGTGGTGAGTTGGATCAGGTGGTGGGGGAAGATGCCGGTCAGACCAGGCAAACCCAAACGTATAGTGAGGGTTTGCTGGGAACGTCTGGCAGAAGAACCTGTCAGATTGATCTTCAACTCACACCTCCGTCAGAACTTTGACCAGATATCGGGGGAGGTGAGGGACATTGACTCAGAATGGACCATGTTCCGCTCCTCCATTGTTGAAGCGGCTGACTGTAGCTGTGGTTGCAAGGTAGTTGGTGCCTGTTGGGGCGGTAATCCTCGAACCCAGTGGTGGACACCCCAGGTGAGAGATGCCGTCAAGCTGAAGAAGGAGTCCTACCGGGCATGGTTGGCCTGTAGGACACCAGAGGCAGCTGGCAGGTATCGACAGGCCAAGCGATCTGCGGCTTCAGTCGTTGCCAAGGCAAAAACCCGGGTGTGGGAAGAGTTCGGTGAGGCCTTGGAAAGTGACTTTAAGTCGGCTCTGAAAAGATTCTGGCAAACCGTCAGGCGACTCAGAAGGGGAAAGCAGTGTGCCACTAGCACTGTATATAGTGGAGATGGTGTGCTGCTGACTTCAACTGAAGACGTCATTGGGCGGTGGAAGGAATACTTTGAGGACCTTCTCAATCCCACCAACACGTTCTCCAGTGAGGAGGTAGAGTCTGGGGACACGGGAATAGGCTTGTCCATTACTGAGGCCGAAGTCGCTAAGGTAGTTAAGAAGCTCCTTGGCGGCAGGGCTCCAGGGGTGGATGAGATCCGTCCCGAGTTCCTCAAGGCTCTGGATGTTGTGGCTGACACGCCTTTTCAACATTGCGTGGACATCGGGGGTGGTGCCACTGGATTGGCAGACTGGGGTGGTGGTGCCTCTTTTTAAAAAGGGGGACCGGAGGGTGTGTTCCAATTACAGGGGAATCACACTCCTCAGCCTCCCTGGTAAGGTCTATGCAGGGGTACTGGAGAAGAGAGATCGGCTTATAGTTGAACCTCGGATTCAGGAGGAACAGTGCGGGTTTCGGCCTGGTCGTGGAACACTGGACCAACTCTTTACCCTCTCCAGGATTCTGGAGGGTTCATGAGAGTTTGCCCAACCAGTCCACATGTGCTTTGTGGATTTGGAGAAGGCATTCGACTGTGTTTCCCCGGGGTATTCTGTGGGAGGTGCTTCGGGAGTACGGGGTACATGGCTCTTTGCTATGAGCCATTCAGGCCCTGTACAAACAAAGCAGGAGTTTGGTTCGCATGGCCGGCAGTAAGTCAGACTTGTTCCCAGTGAGAGTTGGACTCCGTCAGGGCTGCCCTTTGTCACCGATTCTATTCATAATTTTTATGGATAGAATTTCTAGGCGCAGTCAGGGGATGGAGGGTGTCCGGTTTGGTGACGTCAGGGTCACATCGCTGCTGTTTGCAGATGATGTGGTCCTATTGGGTACATCAGGCCGTGAACTTCAGCTGTCACTGGATCGGTTTGCAGCCGAGTGTGAAGCGGCCGGGATGAGGATCAGTACCTCTAAATCCGAGGCCATGGTTCCTACGTGGGAAAGGGTGGAGAGCCCTCTCTGGGTCGGGGATGAGCTCTTGCCTCAAGTGGAGGAGTTTAAGTATCTCGGGGTTCACGAGTGATGGTACAAGGGAGCGGGAGATTGACAGGCGGATTGGTGCTGGGTCAGCAGTGATGTGGGCTCTTTACCGGTCTGTTGTGGTAAAGAAAGAGCTGAGCCATAAGGCAAGGCTCTCGATTTACTGGTCGATCTACGTTCCCAACCTCACCTATGGCCATGAGCTTTGGGTAATGACCGAAAGAACGAGATCGCGAATACAAGCGGCCGAAATGAGTTTCCTCCGTAGGGTGGCTGGACTCTCCCTTAGAGATAGGGTGAGAAGTTCGGTCATCCGGGAGGGACTCAAAGTAGCCGCTGCTTCTCCACGTTGAGAGGAGCCAGTTGAGGTGGTTCGGGCATCTTGTTAGGATGCCTCCTGGACGCCTCCCTTGGGAGGTGTCACAGGCAAGTCCACTGGGGAGGAGACCCCGGGGAAGACCCAGGACACGCTGGCGTAACTATATCGCCCAGCTGGCCTGGGAGCGCCTCGGAACCCCTCCCAGGGAGCTAGTGGAAGTGGCTGGGGAAAGGGAGGTTTGGGCCTCATTGCTCAGGATGCTGCCCCCGCGACCCGAACCCCGGAGAAACGGGAGATGATGGATGGATGGATGGATGGATGGAAGGATGGATGGATAGTTTAACATACAAGATGACTCAATTTTTAGGCATTATCTTACAGCTTAATTAGGGATGTCCCAATTATTTTTTGCCCTCTTTTATCTGAGTTCAGTTGACTTTACTGTGTGCATAATTTGACATTCTGGACTAATTTGTTTTTTAAACTGCTTTTTCAAAATGAACATTTTATAGTGTGTGATATGATTTGGCTAACAGCACTTTCATATGATGACTTTCACTTCATTTTCTATAATATGCATTGTATTATACACTCTGAACTGATAGCTTTAGTTTCACTGGACCCTTTGTGTAAAATAACCATTGTATATGGTGAATAAACTTTTATGCTATTATAATACAAGCGCTGTAACTTCACTTTTCTCTCACCTTTGAACGAGCTAACATTTCTGTTAATGCTTCTGCTAATGTCAGTTTTAAACTAATAATGGTGCACACGGACAGTAAAGCACAATGCTTCCGTAATTCACTTTTAACCGATTGTGATTCAAGGATAAAAAACATGCAGGAATGGTTTTGGTGGCATGGCACTCACAACAAGAGGTGCAAAACAGTCTCTAACTGCACACACACTTTACATGGCAAGGTGGCTACTTTAAACACAGTGGAAATGCTTGAGATGCAGATATGTCATGTTTCAAGCTTCTTTAAACAGTTCAACACTGCAGACATTAGATTTTTTGCATTCTGAAAACACTCCTTGCTGCTGCAGGTTGTGAATAATGTCAGTTTAATGCATCTCAACACAAGTGAAGTAAACAGAGTAAAAAAACTAAACAAAGGATGCGAACAGGATTGCTCTTATTTTAGCCAATACCTGAGCAAATAAAGTATGCCTTGACATCCCAACATTGAATACGTTAAATAAAAAAAATTAACAATACAAAAATTTTACTTTGACATTTTATGATTTGTACTGAGTATTAAGAGTTTGCTTATATATAGTTCTGGGCTAATAACGATTATTGGTGAAAACGGAGGCCAATAACGACACGAGGCCAGTGTTCGACTGCCATTAATGGGACGTAATGTTTATTAACATAGTAATGCTAAACATTTGATTATTATAAACATAAAGAGCTTAGAGATTTCATATAATATTACCATATAGAAACTATGAAAAAATGCAAGGTATCAAAGTCATTAAAAAGACAACAGATCTAAGTAATAACTTGAAAACAGCTCTGAAAAATATGCAATTAATTAAAGATCTTCCTGATCCAGTATGGTTGTGAGCAAAAGTGTTTTTTGAGTTGCATTAGAGATGAAGATTCATCATGTAAAATACTTTTAATGGGCAAAGACCCAAGTTTCAATACCAATTTTGATTATTAGGGCTGATAATTGGTTGATCCTTACTAAATATCTAATTGGTAATTACATGTTTTCTGGCCATTAATTAACCCAAAATAGTATTATGTTACATTTCACTCTTTAGGTTATTACTAACCTGATACTTATTGGTGGAGTTGAAGGGAATCTCTGCCACCTTCTTATTCTTGTCCCTCATGGCTTTGACTGAGCCACATGAGAGCTCAATACACTTCAGCAGGGCTGACTCAGAGGCATCACCAGCCACATCTCGCTTCAGGATTGGTAGAGATTCCTGCCCTGCCTTAAACACTGCTCTATTACAGAGCGCTGCCACACGGGCTAGTGATACCCATGTCACTGATGTCTTATCAAAAGATGTCCCTAAAAAGAAACAGTTTGTTGAACATTGAACAATAAGAACCATTTTGCAATAATACATTTTGTTATCCAGTCATACTACATTAGTGTATCATGACTGGAAAGAAAATATCAGAACATACAACTAATATAACTGTACGGGACTGGGCTAAATTTCTAAATCTGAAATGAAAAATATGAAGAAATCTCTGTGAAACTTCCTTAACATAGAACAAGAGAATTGTAATTTAAAAACATTCACAAAGCATATAGTTCAATATATAGCCTCTCTATCGCATTCTGGGTATGAAAGAGTAAAACTGATACTACATTAGCTCTTTCACACTGAAACATTTAAGATACATGACCTATAAAATAAAATAAACAAACAAACAAATAAATAGAAATAGAAAGAAATAGGTATCATAAATAATATTAATTAAACTGCTCCCTTATGGCATTCACTGTAAACAGTTAGCATTGCAGGTTCATCCTCTCACCAGACTGGTCCTCAGTGGTGTCTGCCTCATGGATTTGATTGTCAAACCACATGTGGGCGACAGTCATACGGTTCTGCGTTAGAGTGCCAGTCTTGTCAGAGCAGATGGTGGAGGTAGAACCCAGAGTCTCTACAGCCTCAAGGTTCTTCACCAGACAGTTCTTACGAGCCATGCGCTTAGCTGTAAGGGTCAGACACACCTGACAGAAAAAGAAAGATAGACAGAGACAGAGAGAGAGAGTGAGAGAGAGAAAGAGAGAGAAAAAAAAAAAACAAAAGACAAAGGAAAGAAAAAATAAGGAGCAACAGAAAGAAGGCCGGCGCAAAGATGGGCAGTTCAGACATTGAGGAGGAGAAAGGAAAATAGGGTGAAAAACAGAAAGTACAAGAAAGAAGGTATGAGTCAAAGAGACAGAAAAGAGTCGTAGTTGGAGAGGTAGTAGAAAGATACAGTTTTAAAGAAAATGTGGAATAAAGAAAGAGAAAAAAGAAGAGTCTGTGTTAGTGAAACCCCAACACAATTTTACTGGCACTGTTTATTGCAGTGCAGTGCCGTGCAGCAGTGCACTTGCAGAACATTCTAGAAAGAGGGCCCTGAAGAACTAAGCACAGGTGCAGCACAGATATCTAAAGCACATTCTGGCTTTGTAGCGCAATCAGTGGGCACAGGCTAGCCCAACGCAGCCAAGCACAGCAATATCCTACAAATGCAAGAGTGTCAACTCTCTCCCAATTTTCAGCCATTAGCAAGCGCAAGCAATCTAGAGATACCACAGAGTAATACTTTTTCAGCTTTTCACACTGGCCTAGGCTTTCAACAGTGAGAGTCTGAAAAAGAGGACAAGAGAGAAAGAGGAACACACACAGAGAGACAGCGATAGAGTCACAGTCACAAAGAGTCACAGAAACAGAGGATTAGAGAGAAAAGACACAGTAAAAGAGATTCACAAAAACAAGGACACAAGCTGTCACAGACAGACATGACAGTAACATGGACCAACAACAACACCAACGAGTCACAAATAGTACCACTGACACTACAAACGATAATTCGTAGGAGAAAAGTAGAGTTACAGAGGGATTTGGCTGCTGAAGCACAATGAACAAGATGTAGATACAGTTTTTAACACCACATTCAACTAGGGCCCGACCAAAGCTGTATAATTTCTATTTTCTATTTTAATTGTACATTCCAGTAGTTATAGTTAAACAATGCTTCACTAGCTGATTGGATTGTGAGTGCTCGTCACATTTATTTAACACAAATAAAAGGCAGAAAAGTTTTAAATAATACTTTATTTATTTAATGTTATATCTGTCATCATGTTTCTTTAAAAAGCAAAAATAAACTTAGATTATAACATGCTGTCATCATACTAAAGGTTAAATCTGGATGCACTTTACAGATTTTAGTCATTTTAACCAAAACTGTGTTTTATTTTTAAATTTATTAATGCTGCTGTGACAACCACTAGCACATCAATTAAAAATGAACTCTGCAAAAGTATTTGATCCTCTGAAAGCTTTCTTCATGTCAGATGCTTTTTACAATATAAGACTCAATGACATTTTTGATGTCTACTTGCTCATCTAAATCAGTGTGTTCATTTTTGTTCTTATTGATTTGAGCAGAAGGTGAGATGTAGGTGAGACACAGATGTCACATAAGAGAGCATTTACAGATGTTACATGAAAAGTAAAGATATGACCAGCTTAATGTGAATCGGTGGGAAGATGAGGAAGGGAAGTGTGTCTTTTTTTTGTTTCTGAGCCTAATGGTAGACACACTATATTTCCAAAAGTATTCACTCACCCATCCAAATCATTAAATTCAGGTGTTCCAATCACTTCCATGGCCACAGGTGTATTAAACCAAGCACCTAGTCATGTAGACTGCTTCTACAAACATTTGTGAAAGAATGGGTTGCTCTCAGGACTTCGAGTGTGGTACCATGATAGGATGACACCTGTGCAACAAGTCTAGTCGTGAAATTTTCTCGCTACTAAATATTCCACAGTCAACTGTCAGTGGTACTAAGTGGAAGTGATTGGGAACGACAGCAACTCAACCATGAAGTGGTCGGCCACATAAAATAACATAGTCAGCGGATGCTGAGGCGCATAGTGCGCAGAGGTCACCAATTTTCTGCAGAGTCAATCGCTACAGACCTCCAAACTTGATGTGGTCTTCAAATCAGCTCAAGAACTGTGTAGAGATTTGTGCCAAGTGTAAAGTTTGGTGGAGAGGGAATTATGGTGTGGGGTTGTTTGTCAGGAGTTGGGCTTGGCCCCTAAATGCTTTAGCAGAGAAATAGATTTTGGACAATTTCATGCTCCCAACTTTGTGGGAACAGTTTGGGGACGGCCCCTTCCTGTTCCAACACGACAGAGCACCAGTGCACAAAGCAAGGTCTATAAAGACATGGATGAGCGAGTTCGGTGTGGAAGAACTTGAATAGCCTGCACAGAGTCCTGACCTCAACCCAACAGAACACCTTTGGGACGACTTAGAGCAGAGACTACGAGCCAGGCCTTCTCGTCCAACATCAGTGTCTGACCTCACAAATGCGCTTCTGGAAGAATAGTCAGGAATTCCCATAAACACACTCCTACCCCTTGTGGAAAGCCTTCCCAGAAGAGTTGAAGCTGTTATAGCTGCAAAGGGTGGGCCGACATCATACTAAACCCTATGGATTAAGAATGAGATCTCACTCAATTTCATATGCGTGTGAAGGCAGACGAGTGAATTCTTTTGGTAATACAGTGTAGGGCCCGGAGGGGATTTATTTTCCTGTTCATTTAGTAAATTAACACCCTACAGTAGGCAGGGAGGAAGGGAGGGAAGGAGGTCATAGGCAAAAAGTGGACCTACCATACTTACATATACTATATGTGTACTATGCATTTATGTGAATGTTATATATTGCACTTGTGTTATTTTAATCAAGGATACAGATGTGCTGGTAGATTAGGGAAGGAAGTCTTAGGTAGATTATTGAACCTGTCTGCCCATATTATAAAGATGAGCAACTAATGATTGAACTAAATGGTTTTACCAATGAGTCTGTAAGGCTTTAAGACATCTAATGTTATTGGGCTGCTAATGTCAGTCGGGCCCTACCGACAAGCACTAAAATAGAGAAGTCATGTGAACCATCAATACTAAACACACACACACACACACACACACACACATATATATATATATATATATATATATATATATATATATATATATAGATATACCCAGAAATTAAAACAATGAGGAGACGACAGGACAGAGAACAACAACAAAAAAAGTAGATCAGTTCTCACAGTGACGGTAGCCAGCAGACCTTCAGGCACATTTGCCACAATAATGCCAATCAGGAAGATGACAGCCTCTAGCCAGCTGTAGCCCAGGATGATGGACAGGATGAAGAAGGTGACGCCCAGAAAGACTGCCACACCAGTGATGATGTGGATGAAGTGCTCAATCTCCTTGGCAATAGGTGTTTTGCCAGTCTCAAGGCCAGAGGTCAAAGTAGCGATGCGGCCCATGACAGTGCGGTCTCCTGTGCACACAACAATACCACGAGCCGTACCTGCAGAAAGAAAGAAACATATTACTTGTTTTCTTATAAAAGAAATATATTACTTAAAAATGTGTTCTCATATAAATTCTTCTGTCAGTGGTTATTTTTAACATTTTTAACTTAATAGACAACAGTTCTATTATTGGAAATGACCTGCTTTGAAAATATTTTGGTAATTTCACATCAGTTTTTACATACATATAGCAGCTATCACTGAATAATGTGTTGAACATTTTTCGGGCCAATTTGCCTGTCCTGACAATCATAAAAGGTGTCCTAATTTCAGGATGGACTTTCCAGATTATCCTGTGATGTGAGGTGTGAATAATCCAGTCTATACATCTTTGCTTTATTCATAGTCCACTTGTGGAATCCCTGATTTATAACAGTAAATATAAAACATGCTCAGTATTTAAAACAGAAAATCTTGTTTTGTGGGGTGACCACTTAAATAAATAAATAGTGCTGACATCATGTGTGGACAACAAGCTTCATGGAAAGCTTGGAAAATGAAAAGCTGAAATGACAGCTAAAATTTGAATATAGTATAATGCTAATGTCCACTCAATTGCTTACTTAACACTAGGATAAACTAACTTTATTCTTGTTATTGCAGACATAACTGCAAATCTACCACAGCAATCTGTATTTTAATGCCATCCATCATATTTGTTTTGAACTAAAGGCTCTTTTTCATGACATCCCAAGGCCTCGGTCCTAGTTTATAAAAATAATGTGAAAGTGTGTGGCGTTTTATTCTGACTCTAAGATGACAAAAGAAGGCAAATTTGAAGTTTCAAAATATTTTAAGAATTAGCATCTGTTAATCTAGAGTGTAAACAAAAAATAAACAATGCTATATTAGTTTTGGTACTATAACATTTAGGCTAGCATCTATTTAAGTTAACTGTACTGTGTACACACACACACACACACACACACACACACACACACACACGCATACTCATATATATATATATATATATATATATATATATATATATATATATATATATATATATATATATATATATATACATACATAGCCCAGTTGCTGATAAAGTGTTTCAACCCAAAGTCTGAAACAAAAGTCTGAGTTACCAGTGTGTGTGCGCTATCTCGTAATGTAGAGATATTTCTAAGTTTCTTGTATTACTTGTATCTACCAGTGGGGGGCAGTAGATCTCCATTATGCATTAAGCCAGTCTCCAAGTATTAGTGTCAGGAGTCATTGCACAGCAAACATCCTGCTGACAACCTGAGCATATGCAGTCAGCCACTCTTTAACCAAGATCATTACACTGTTGACCTCTGCTGAGGCAGGCACTTCAATGTATGAGTCGCTGACAGTGACAAAGGCATACAGAGTGCCATGGCTCATATGTCCAAGCATTCCAGAATGCTGATTATAAAACAACTCTCCCGTGTCAATCATTGACACTCGTTAGGATTCAAAAGTAAATCTGAACCTAGATCCTAGCTTCAAATACACAGTGAAGCCTGACTGAGGAATTCAAGTCGAACTGTACTGTTGCTCAGTCACACGGTGAGCATGCAAACAATCTTTGAAAAGGAAAACGAAGGCCACACATGCACAGTAGGGATGTTTCAGGGGTAAAACACTTTTCTCAATCATCAGACCATCAATCACCTATTAATTTATGTTTTAATTTACATTAATTTACATCTTAATCACTAAAATCATAGGGGAAGGGAAATTTAATTCTCAATTTTACCTGTCTATAGCAAAAAAAAAACTGTTAAGGTTTTTGTAGAATGACAGAGATAGTGTGTTTGATCATAAAATCTCTATATTTACTGAATAATATAATTTTTCTTTTTTTGATTTCACTCAGAGAGAGAGAGTGAGAGAGAGAGAGTGTGAGAGAGAAAGAGAGAGAGAGAGAGAGAAAGAGAGAGAGAGAGATAAGATTGTGTGGGTAACTGATAAGTGACAAGATGGAGTAAATAAATAATAATAAACTAGAAAGGTGGTTGTCATGACAACACTTGTCCATTTCGCAGCAAAGAAGGGCAAAAACAAAAAACTCTAAACTACAGTATGAATCAGACACGGGGGCAGAAGATGAGTCCAGAAGCAACTATGAGGCGTATGTCAAGATGATATACCTTCAACACAGTTGGTCGAGAAAAAGGCAATGTTGCGGGTTTCCAAGGGGTTATCATGGGTGCAGTCAGGTGATCTGGTCTGAGGCTCTGACTCACCAGTCAGAGAGGAGTTGTCCACCTGAAGATGGAGATCCATGTTATCATACAATTTCTACCTAGCTAGCCTTTCAGCAGACAAATAAGAATAATTTCTTTGACAAATGAACGGCTTCCAGAGCAAAACATTATATGTATACCTTGCAGCCATGAGCGGAGATGATCCTAAGGTCAGCAGGGATCCTATCTCCTCCTTTCACCTCCACCAAATCTCCAGCTACCACCTCCTCAGCATTAATCTGTAGCTTCTCACCCTCACGGATCACCAACGCTTGCTATGGAACACAGACACACAAATTATACTTTTGAACACAAGAAGAAGATTACATTCAGGCATCAGTAGAATTTTTGGACCCTTTTTCTTAAACAGATCTCGGACTAGGAGGACAGCCTTGCATTTGTAGCACTGATCTTTATTTCTCTGTTGTGTGCAAATTTCACAGATGCCATGCTGAACCATCCAACATAGAAAATGGCTGTGTTTCTATAGACTGGCTCTGGCATATTGTTGCCTGGACCATTTGCAAACTAAGTACAATAGTTCTTAACCCACACATAGACAGCTAGACATAACTGTTCAGAATTTCCTCCCTTTTTCCTCACACATACAGCTTGCAGGAAGATACACAGATCACACCCATAATGATGTCGACCAGAGGAGGATGGGTTTCCTTTTTGAGTCTTGGTTGCTTTCAAAGTTTCTTTCTCTTATTCTTAGGTAGTTTTTCCCTTTCCACTGTCACCACTGGCTTGCTCATGGCGTCTCAGACCCAGATTTTTCTGTAAAGTTGCTTTGTGACAACACCTGTTGTAAAAAGCTATATATAATTAAACCTTGATTAGACTTGATTTATAGAATATATTATTACACATTAAGCATATAATACAGCAGATCCTTCACTTCTGTAGACAGTCACAGGATTTTATGTTGTGAGACAGGGCAAAATAATTGGGATTGAGCTTGAAGTAGACATTTAGTGCTCAGACTGTTTCAGTATTAAAGCAGGGTCAACTGGTAATTTGCACTATTTAAGGTGGACTTATGTTTAGGTAAGTAGGTCTGAAAGCACTTCTTTGGCAATTACTAAACATGTCATCCTTGATTAAAGTCAGAATGGAATTTCGATCTTCATGACTGTATGTGATATAAGTATGTTTAAATTACTGAAGAGAATCAGGTCTGAGATTATGATCAACACTGACACTGAAAGTGACGTAAAAAAAGTTTTGGTAAAAAAAAAAAAAAAAAAAATAATAATAATACGTTTTTGCATTTTTACTGATTGTCAGTACCTGGGGCACCATGTTCTTAAAGGACTCCATGATCTTTGAGCTTTTAGCTTCCTGAAAGTAGGAGAAGCAGCCGGTAATGATGACCACTGCAGACAGCACGATACCCAGGTACAACTGAGGAAAGAGTCAGAGATTATGGATTAGGGTGTGCACAATCTAGTGATTATGTTCTTTTGAGGGATTACTTACCTATCCCTACTTTTTTTGTCCTTGTGTTTACCTGGTTTCCTAGAAACTAATTGTGGCTAATTTGATCTGCTTTGAGTTAATTTTGAGAACCACAACTGAGCAAAAAGGGTTTACGCTTGCTTCTCTTGTCTTGTCTTTGTGGTTGTATGCTGTTCTGTCCATTAGTGTTCCTCTTGATAAGTGGTGCATAATTTCATGAGATCTATGCTGCAGCTGAGCGTGGTTTCAGCTTCTAACAAGCCTGGTTCTAAAACAGAGATGTTCCTATACAGCTTTGTTAGTTGTTTCAGGTGTGTTAAAGGATAAAACTCTTAGGCAGTGTTTCCTAATCCAAGAGTACCCCTGCCCTGCACATTATAGTGTTTTCCCTGCTCCCAACAGACCCGAACCCACAAATGAGCTCATTAACAAGCCCTTCATGACTGACAGGGGTTTGCCAGAGCAGAGAAAATACTAAAATGTGCATGGCAGTGCGTCGTTCAGGACCAGGGCTAGGAACATGTGCTCTTAGGTGATAGATTTCCATCAGCATCAAGTAGCATTCAAGCATTGTTTTTTATCTTTGTCTATAGATCAAGTCCTAAAGTCCTGATCCCCAACACTATCCTAATACCCTTACCTCTTTCCAAGCTCCCCTAACTGCTTTCCACTGCCCTCATTTATATCTGCTTGTATATGTGTGTATGTGTAGGAGGATGTCCTCACGTTGTCTCCGGCTGGCTCGTCTTCGGTGGCAGCCTGGATGGCATAGGCCAGGAAGCACAGGATGGCTCCAATCCACAGTAGGATGGAGAAACCCCCGAAGAGTTGCCGGCAGAACTTCACCCACTCTGGGGTGGTGGGGGGAGGGGTCAGCGCATTTGGACCGTCCCGGGCCAGGTACTCGGCTGCCCTAGCGTTAGTCAGACCCTAGAAAGAGAGACAGCATGCAGGTATTATCACTAGTGTAACCAGGACAACTGTTTTAGTTGTGACAGCTCTACACTAAAGCTGGGCAATTTGGTATCTAGATCAGCAAAACATTGAGAACTGTACAGTTTAAATATTTTTATTTCCCAGATCCTGGAAGATTCCTTAAAATATTAAAGGATAAATAAAACATCTGTGGAACTCACCTGTACAATGTCAGTGTTGTATTTTCGGCACACTTCCTCAATTGACATCTTATGTTCTGTCTAATAGAGAGAGTTGCATGGATAGAATGTAAAATGTGATAGAATGTGACAGAGTGGAAGTGAATGTAAGGATAAGAATGTTCACATCCAAGGTGATGATGTTCAGCATAAAGTAAAGGATTATTCTAAATATGGCAGCAGAAAGCTGATATGAAGTATTGACAAAAGAATATTTGTTTTTTCATGTTTGTTTGTAAATCAAATTTTGCTGGCTTAATGTTCACGCGTCTAAAACACTATTTAAAATGAGAAATTTAACTGGCAACATATGAGTGAAGCTGTGCTGGTCTGATAATGACTCAAATCTATTCTGGTAATATTACTAGCTAAGCCTAAATCTTTTCATAACCAAAATGAGTGAGGGTGAATATACACTATTTTTTCCAAAAGTATTCACTCATTTGTGAAAGAAAGGGTTGATCTCAGCTCAGTGAATTCCAGCATGGTACCATGACAGGATGCCACCTGTGCAACAAGTCTGGTCATGAAATTTCCTCGCTAATAAATATTCCACAGTCAAGTGTCAGTGGTATTCTAACAAAGTGGAAGCAATTGGGAACAACAGCAACTCAGCCATGAAGTGGTAGGCCAAATGACAGCGCTGGGTCAGTGGATGCTGAGGAGCATAGTGCGCAGAGGTCGCCAACTTTCTGCAGAGTCAATTGCTACAGACCTCCAAACTTCATGTGGCCTTTACATCAGCTCAAGAACAGCGTAAAGAGCTTCAGTGGATTGGGTTTCCATGGCTGAGCATCTGCATCAAAGCCTTCTGCATCATCAAGCGCAATGCAGTCATGTAAAGCGCCGCCAGTGGACTCTAGAGCAGTGCAGACATGTTCTCTGGAGTGATGAATCACGCTTCTCCATCTGGCAATCCAATGGACGAGTCTGAGTTTGGTGGTTGCCAGGAGAATGGTACTTGTCTCACTGCATTGTGCCAAGTGTAAATTTGGTGGCGGTGGGATTATGGTGTGGGGTTGTTTTTCAGGAATTGGGCTCAGACCCTTAGTTCCACTGAAAGTACCTCGTAATGCTTCAGCAGAGCAAGAGATTTTGGACAATTTCATGTTCCCAACTTTGTGGGAACAATCTGGGGACAGCCCCTTCCTGTTGCAACATGACTGCGCACTGGTGCACAAAGCAAGGTGCACAAAGCAAGTGAATTTGGTGTGGATGAACTTGACTGGCCTGAACTAAACCCAACAGAACACTTTGGAATGAATTAGAGTGGAGACTGCAAGCCAGGCCTTCTCATTCAACATCAGAGTCTGACTTCACAAATGCGTTTCTGGAAGAATGATCAAAAATTCCCATAAACACACTCCTAAACTTTGTGGAAAGCCTTCCCAGAAGAGTTGAAGTTGTTATAGCTGCAAAGAGTGGGCCAACATTATATTAAACCCTATGGATTAAGTATGGGATGTTGCTCAAGTTCATATGCATGTGAAGGCAGATAAGCGAATACTTTTGGAAATATAGTGTATCAGTGTATATGTGTAACACTGTAGAAAAGCCAGCACAAAACAACCAGTGCATGTGAGCAGATTAAAATATTTGTGCTTTTTTTGTTCAAAAATATTTTATTGTCCTCCTTGATAAAAAACACAACACAAAGTTTTATTTGAAATGAAAAACTTATTTTTTCCTCCTTTCATTAGAAACAGGTTAGAGATTTAGATATCACATGATTTAGCTGCTTAGTTCTTTGAAAGAACCCTCTATAGGGAATAATGCAACAATATTTATACACCATATGTTTGTGTCTTACCAGTGGTACTTCCTTCTTCAGGTCATCCAGATCCTTCCCTCCTTTCTTTTTGGGAGATTCCTTCTCATCATTGTCTTGTGTGGTTGCCACACGGTAGCTGTCCGACCGTCCGTACTACAGAAACAAAAAATTAGGGAGATCTCAAAGTCCAGATCATTCAACATAACATCACCCAGATCAGAAGCCGTAGGCCAGGGCTATTGTACTAGAAAAAAGTCACACTCAAGGCTGCAATACTAAGCTGAGTTGGACAGAAATTTATTTTTCATTTTTAGGCAGTCCACTTGTCTCTGTTACTTCTATGAGTAATGCGTCTGACAGCAGTGGTAATAGATGATTAGAGCTGATGACCTTTTTGGACCAGAGTCCTGTTAAGCTGGCAAAAGCTTTTTCCCCTCACGAGCTGTCAGTGTTCAACCATTTGCAGAGAAAATCTCACCAGAGACATGTTCTAAAAACAACAGACTGGATGGGGTTGGACGGCACAATCCATAGTTCATCACTTTGGGTTGGCTTACCCAAAGCCACATCTACTACATTTTCAACAAAATTGTATGCAGTCATTGAACTCTGCCCTTTGAAATGGACTTGAGGGTTACAGGCACTGTCAAATCACAGATTTAATTTGCCTTACTTGACCTTGTACACCCAGTGATGTGACTTTGTACATGCACACATTGAGATGGCGATGCAGAAACAATCGTTCAGTCCAAGCTGGTATTGCTGCCATTCATATCTTTAAAATGCAATTAATGGATGAATTTAGCAGTTGAATGCTGCTGGTTACTGTTAACAGACCAGATTCATGCTATCACCAAGATAAGCAGTTATTCACATTTGTGCATGCTAAAACATGCTGAGCATGAGAATCAGGAGGAAAACATCATCTCCTACACTACATTTATATAAAAATGTTTTTATTTTAGAAATATCTCTCATTTTTCTTTTTTTTGCTAAATGCCTGCATCTAAATTTAATAAAAAATAGTATAAAGACCTCTCCATGTATTACCACCTTATCGTGGTGGAGGGGTTTGCGTGCTTGAATGATCTTAGGAGCTATGTTGTCTGGAGCAAAAGCTCCTGGTAGGGTCTCCCATGGCAAACTGGTCCTAGGTGACAGGTCAGACAAAGTGTGATACAAAATTCCCCCTATGAAAATGATTAAAAAACAGGACTTGAGTACCCTGCCCGGAACAGGGTTACCAGGGCCCCACCCTGGAGCTAGGCCTGGGGGAGGGGCTCGCCAGCAAGCGTCTGGTGGCCGGGCATTTACTCATGGTGCCCGGCCGGGCCCAGCCCGAAGGAGTTACATGAGTCCCCCCTCCCATCGACCCACCACCAATGGGAAGGGCATTAGTAGGGGTTCGGTGCTTTGTGGATCGGGCAGTGTCTGAAGGCGTGGGCCTTGGCATTCTGATCCTCGGTTACTGAAACTGGCTTTTGGAACTTGGAATGTTACCTCACTGGCGGGGAAGGAGCCTGAGTTGGAGCGTGAGGTTGAGAGCTACCGGCTAGATATAGTCGGGCTCACCTCAACACACAGCTTGGGCTCTGGGTCCAATCTCCTTGAGAGGGGCTGGACTTTATTCTTTTCTGGGGTTGCCCATGGTGAGAGGCGGCGGGCAGGTGTGGGCTTTCTCATAGCCCCTCGACTCGGCACCTGTATGTTGGGGTTTTCTCTGGTGGACGAGAGGGTAGCTTCCCTATGCCTTCGGGTTGGGGAATGGGTCCTGACTGCTGTCTGTGCTTATGCACCGAACAGAAGTTCAGAGTACCCAGCCTTCTTAGAGTCCTTGGGAAGGAGGCTTGAAAGTGCTCCTCCTGGAGGCTCTACTGTCCTACTGGGGGACTTGAACGCTCACGTGTGCAATGACAGTGTGACCTGGAGGGGTGTGATTGGGAGGAATGGCCTCTCTGATCTGAACCTGAGTGGTGTTCAGTTTTTGGACTTCTGTGCATCACGAACACCATGTTTAAACACAAGGATGTCCATAAGTGCACATGGCACCAGGACACCCTAGCCACAGTTCAATGATTGACTTTGTAGTCGTGTCATCGGACATGTGGCCATGTGTTTTACACTCGGGTAAAGAGAGGAGCTGAGCTGTCAACTGATCACCACCTGGTGGTGAGTTGGATCAGGTGGTGGGGGAAGATGCCGGTCAGACTGGGCAAACCCAAACGTATAATGAGGATTATGGGAACGTCTGGCAGAAGAACCTGTCAGATTGATCTTCAACTCACACCTCCGTCAGAACTTTGACCAGATATCGGGGGAGGTGGAGGACGTTGACTCAGAATGGGCCATGTTCCGCTCCTCCATTGTTGAAGCGGCTAACTGTAGCTGTGGCCGCAAGGTCCTCGAACCCAGTGGTGGAGACCCCAGGTGAGAGACGCCGTCAAGCTGAAGAAGGAGTCCTATTGGGCATGGTTGGCCTGTGGGACACCAGAGGCAGCTGAGAGGTATCGACAGGCCAAGCATTCTGCGGCATCAGTCGTCGCCAAGGCAAAAACCCGGGTGTGGGAGGAGTTTGGTGAGGACTTGGAAAGTGATTTTAAGTCGGCTCCAAAAAGATTCTGGCAAACCGTCAGGTGATCAGAAGGGGAAAGCACCGTGTGCCACTAGCACTGTATATAGTGGAGATTGTGTGCTGCTGACTTCGACTGAAGACGTCATTGGGCGGTGGAAGGAATACTTTGAGGACCTTCTCAATCCCACTGACACGTTCTCCAGTGAGGAGGCATGGGAAGTCTGGAGACATGGGAAAAGGCGTGTCCATTACTGAGACCGAAGTCATTAAAGTAGTTAAAAAGCTCCTTGGTGGCAAGTCTCCAGGGGTGGATGAGATCCGTCCCGAGTTCCTCAAGGCTCTGCATGTTGTGGGGCTGTCTTGGCTGACACGCCTTTTCAACATTGCATGGACATCAGGGGCGGTGCCACTGGATTGGCAGACTGGGGTGGGTGTGTTCCAACTTCAGGGCTGCACCGATTCTATTCATAATTTTTATGGATAGAATTTCTGGGCGCAGTCAGGGGACGGAGGGTGTCCGTTTTGGTGACCTCAAGGTCACATCACTGCTGTTTGCAGATGATGTGGTCCTATTGGGTACATCAGGCCGTGAACTTCAGCTTTCGCTGGATCGGTCTGCAGCCGAGTGTGAAGCGGCCGGGATGAGAATCAGTACCTCTAAATCCGAGACAATGGTTCTCAGGCGGAAAAGGGTGGAGAGCCCTCTCTGAGTCGGGGATAAGCTCTTGCCTCAAGTGGAGGAGTTTAAGTATCTCTGGGTCTTGTTCACGAGTGATGGTACAAGGGAGCGAGAGATTGACAGGCGGATTGGTGCTGGGTCAGCAGTGATGCGGGCGTTTTACCGGTCTGTTGTGGTAAAGAAAGAGCTGAGCCACAAGGCAAAGCTCTCGATTTACCAGTCGATCTACGTTCCCACCCTCACCTATGGTCATGAACTTTGGGTAATGACCGAAAGAATAAGATCGCGAATACAAGCGGCCGAAATGAGTTTCCTCCGCAGGGTGTCTGGACTCTCCCTTAGAGATAGGGTGAGAAGTTCAGTCATCCAGGAAGGACTCGGAGTAGAGCCGCAGCTTCTTTACGTCAAGAGGAGCCCGTTGAGATGGTTCAGGCATCTGGTTAGGATGCCTCCTGGACGCCTCCCTCGTGAGGTGTCACAGGCAAGTCCACCAGGGAGGAGACCTCGGGGAAGACCCAAGACACGCTGGCGTGACTATATTGCCCAGCTGGCCTGGGAGTGCCTCGGAATCCCCACCAGAGAGCTATTGCAAGTGGCTGGGGAAAGGGAGGTCTGGGCCTCATTGCTTAGGATGCTGCCCCCATGACCCGAACCCCGGAGAAGCGTAAGATGATGGATGGATGGATGGATGGATGGATGGATATAAATACAACATATCAAATGCCGAAATGGAGAAATTAGGTATGTTCTGAAAAATATATTCACATTCTGAGTTTGATGCCAGAAACACATTTTTAAAAAGTTGGGGCAGGTCATGTGTACCACTGTGTTGCACCACCTCTTCTTTTAATAACACTCTGTAAACATTTGGGAACTGAGGAAACCAACTGCTATAGTTCTGAAAAAAAGTTTTCCCATTCTTGCTTGATATAGGATTTCAGCTCATCAACAGTTTGGGGTCCCCTCTGTCATATTTTTAGTTTCATAATGTGCCAAATGTTTTCAAAAAGGTTGATAGGTCTGGACTGCAGGCAGGCAAGTTTAGCATCTAGACTGTCTTACAATGGAGTCACGCTGTTGTAATGTGTTCAAAATGTGGTTTAGCATTATCTTGCAGAAATAAGCAAGGCCTTCCTTGCAAAAGACGTAATCTGGATGGCAGCATACATTGCTCCAAAACCTATATATAGTTCAGCATTAATGGTACCTTGAACACTTATGCACCTCCATACCATCACAAATACAGGCTTTTGAACTGTGTCCTGATAACAAGCCGAGATGATCCCTTTCCTCTTCGGCCTGGAGTGTCACAGTGTCCACGATTTCCAAAATTTTTCAGACCACAGGACATGTTTCCAATCAACTTTAGTTTATCTTAAATGTGCTCTGACCCAGAGCACTGTTCCACCAGGTGGTTTTTCTTAGTATTACACAACTTTACCAGTCTTTTGTTGCCCCATCCCAACTTTTTTGAAACTTGTTGCTGGCATAAAACTGGCAAATATTTTTTAAAAAAACAATACAATTTCTCTGTTTCAAGATTTCATATGTCGTCTTTGTACTATTTTCCTTTAAATACAGGGTTTACATGAATTGCACATTATTGCATTCAGTGTTTATTTACTGTTTGCACAGCATCCTAACTTTTATTGGTTGTAGAAAACATTTGAAAATATGCAAACTTTTCAGTCAGTTCCACATTTCTCCCAGCAGTGACACCTGGGCATTTAAGGAAAAGACTACAAATTTATAGAATCCTCTATTCTATATAAACTTACAGAACTATTATCTCAACAACACAGCAAATCAACAATGTATAAAGTACTTCAGATATTTAACAAATGCAAGAGTCTTCTTTTGGTTTACTGCTAAGGTATAGCCTCCTGTAAATAATGTATATCTTTTACTACAGAATTTACAACCAGCAAAGCACCTAGAAATCACCTGCTAGACAAGGAGAGGAAGGAAATGCCACTCAGTTGATGCCACACACACACAGACACACATAATTATAGTTCAACATGCTCAGTCCCTCTGAGATCCTCAGAGATGTTGGAGGGATCTGTGTGTGTATGTGTGTGTGTGTGTGTGTGTGTGTGTGTGTGTGTGTGTGTGTGTGTGTGTGTGTGTGTGTGTGTCTGAGTGTGTGCGCAGTGAAGGGTGGTCTAATGTGGTAATGTGGTTAATCCATACTAGGTCACTTTACTGACGTGGCATGCCTGCATTCACTGTTTGTGTCTTCCTGACCTATTTGGAGCTGGTAACCAAACTATAAGGCATGATAAGCCCCACCATCACATAAGCAAAACCTCATTTAGCTTAAAATCGGAATTCACACATTGCCATTAAGGACTGCAAGATAAAAAAATAACTGCTGTTGCAGCCTAATAAATTAGTTTTCATTGTCTACAATTTTTTCTTGCATAATTTTAATACTATATTGCAAATTATTAATAAAACAAGTTAGTCCAAAATAGTACAACGCCTTAGATAAGAGCAACAAAAACTAGAAACCAAAACAAATAAAAGCACAAAAAAAAGCTCCACAAGACCAGGGTTACAGCATTTATGTGTCTATGTGTGTGTGTTGTTGTGGGTGAGGTTGTGTGTGATCAGTTTGGCCATCTGTCGAGACTTCCCTCGTTTTATCCTCCTGGCTGCGACAGTAGAGCAGGATTATGGTTGTTTACTACAGCTTGGATTAACCCACTGAACAATCGTAATCTAAGTCTCTCTCTCTTTCTTTCTCTCTCTCGCTCTCTCCCTGTCT
This sequence comes from Pygocentrus nattereri, assembly GCF_015220715.1. NCBI lineage: Eukaryota > Metazoa > Chordata > Actinopteri > Characiformes > Serrasalmidae > Pygocentrus > Pygocentrus nattereri. The sequence goes on from NC_051211.1 coordinate 25,220,319, forward strand.
GAGACTAAATGTTCACGTCTTCTTTCATTCATATTAATTTAATATAATACAATAAAATATTCTGCATATTTGTCATATCATGTATTCATTCACTGAGTTTCTTGCTTACTATATTAGTGAGGTAATCCATCTCACAATGACCACACTGAGCCCTCGGCTCAAGTGTACTTGTTAATGAAAGTCTCATAAACAGCAAACGTGTTCTCATTCACAAAACATTTTCCTTCTGACATTTACTGTTCAGTCCTCAATGCTCATGCGCACTGTTCCACACACACCCTCCTGAGTGCAGCCTCATTCATCTTGAGCAATGTCAGCCAGCGGGCACATGTGTGCCCTTTTATTACAAGGCCCATTGGTTGCTATTCTCCTTAAGACCAGCTGAAGTGCACTTACAGAAGTTTCTGGAAAGACCTAGATTTTTGACATTATTGACACCAATTCCAAAGCCTGCAGCATTCACACTTCAGCTCAACATATAGTGTACCAGAGGCTGGGGGAGAGATGACATTTTATGCTTATATATCAAATTCCAGTGAATAACACTGTCCACTTTCATCGTCATATTAATCCATACCCAGATTCAACAATGTTAATCCCTTTCATTTCATGGATGTCACCCCCCCCAAAAAAGCATCCTACATCTGCACTCCAGTTAATTGGGGGAGACCTTTTGTGAAAAAGAGAACTCCCTTCCCACTCTTGGTGTTTCCTAATGGCCCAAGGGAAAAAGCAATAAGAAAAGACATATTGCACCACACCAGGTATGCAATTTTAATCCAATACTCTTTTTGTCAAATTCAGCAAATGTCACCTCACGGTCCACTAGCTGTTAGTAATGTGTGCGCTGAAAAAAAAATCCAGTGTACATACACAGCCCTGGCTTAGTAAAACGGAAACAAACAAGTGGCTGGGGCCAAACCACACAACACTACTCCAGTCAATCACCAACATGGGGCATTCGAGCTCATGCACAGGTCAAGTGGAAGAGGAGGTGAACTCCATGTGTTGCCAAGGAGAGATGGCAAAGAAACAGCCATAGAGGAGAAGATCTAAAGAATAACGACTGAGAAAGTAGATCAGGCAAGGGCAAAGAGTCATGTTAACATCAGTGAGGCATCTCAATGGTGGGAAGACCTTCAAGAGTTGACAAAGCAGAAGCTGGTTTCCTATTTGTCAGCTTCTTGTTCAAATTTTCCCATTCTACCTTACATGGTGTAGCAGTTACATTCAGGTACCCCTTGTTCAAATTTTCCTGTTTCACCTTAAATGGTGCAGCAGTTATATTCTGGCATGTCTTATTTGAATTTTCCCTGCTCCACCTTAAATGGTAACTATAACTGCCCTGCTGCACTATTTAAGGTGGAATCACATCAGTATTGGCAGATATTTGCTTTAAAATATTCAGCATCAGACAGACAAATAGATTTTACATTTCAAATTTCATCTGCAATTTCCCTCTGGGATCAATAAAGGAATCTGAATCTGAAATCAATATTTGATGATGTACTAATTGTTTTAGGTAAGAGCAGAACGTTTAGGCCAGGGGTCTTTAATTAAAATTCAATAAGCAAAGGTCCAGAACATCACAATGTCTAACTTGCATAATGATTCAGTGCCATATGCTGTATACTAAAGTAGCCTAGTAGTTATATCAACATCTTATGCAAGCAACAACTGAATGTCAAATGAAATAAAGAACAATTCAATAATATTTCAAGAACATTTATTGTCAGTTTTCTCTTTTTACACCATGTGAAATAATTTCCCTCTGACTGACTTCTTCTGCGACTGCTGTTTCTCACCTTGTCCCCCTGTGTGTGCGTCACTCATTCGAGTCTCAGTGCACATCGTAATGCACAGATCTGATTAGCTGAGTAGCATCACGTGATATTTACAATGCATGCGATTGGTCTGTGAGTTTTTTTTTACACTGAGTACATATGTCCTTTAGCACTCCCCAGTACCAAGTGTGATATCATAATGAACCTACTTAGAATTACATAGTTGTTAGAGTAAATGAGTGCAATATACCTTAACAATTAAGCCGTTAAAATCTAGCTAATTTTAAATTAAATGCATTAGCTAGCTATGTTACATTAGTTACCTTAAATAGAGTAGTACTGCAGTGGAGAACGTTGTTCCTCGTCAGGAAAATGCTTATGGACAGCTATAAGTACAGTACATTTCATAGTTTTGTTCTCATGCTCCTCATTGGTCCCTGTGACAGCAGGAATCACATCTGGGGCTACCTTTAAATAGACCATCTTGTACTGACATGCTCACACTGCAAAAAAACGCTTGGTCCATTCTATACGAAATGCAGAATGTTAAATGAAGCTATTTCATTCAAAATAAGACACTGCGCACAACTACTAAGCAAACATGCTGATAAACTGAGCTACTGCAGCTCTGCTAAGTACAAAAAACTAGGTGGTGATGTACACAGTGGAACAATTCTCTGTACAGACAATTATACAAAGACATCGCTGTATTAATGCTTATAATGTAAACTCGGCATATATAACCTTTAGTAAAAAATGTTGACTTGTTTGGCCTCTGTTTTGTTAGCCTACGTGTTTCCACCTGCACTGCGGAAGTGACTGTGATTGTGTTTATGTGTGCTTAAAAATTGGCCAAAATCACGCAGTGTATGACTTGTAAGGCTGGTAGGGGTGGGAATCTCTAGGCACCTCACGATTCAAGTACGACTCAGAGGGATGCGATGCGATTATAAAATGATTGCAATGCATCTTGATGCATCTTTTTTTTCTATACAGAATTTATTTTCTCACTGTGTGAGGACTTGGTACTTTTAAAGCAAAGTATTTGCAATGATCTATAATGAATTTACTTCCAATTTCTTTTATTAATAAATCAAATGGAAGTGATGTGGCAAGTGGCAAGGCTCTCATTCACTGCTCTTGTTTGGAGCACATGAGACGCTGACTGCCACTCATCTGTGGTAAAAGGTGCTGTTATGGTGACATAAGATCCAGTGGCAATGGATGTCCACACAGCACACGTTCCAGCTGTCCTAACTGTTTTCTTTAGTGATTTTATAACTTCAGTTTTTAGTCTCATTGTAGAGGCATACAGATTATAGGTCATATAGCAACGCAATCTCTCCTAGCTAGTAGCTAACGAAGAAGCAAAGAGAGATTTAAGACAAACATTTGGAGACAAATGGACTTATTCGCATTTCTACGCACTGCAATTGGTTTCCAGGTGCGTTAAATCTGCAATGAGAGACTGTCAAACACTAAAAAGTTGGGAAGATGAAGTCGCTTCTCTTTCAAATTTTACTGTTCCACCTAAAATGGTTTACATTCGGCACCTCAGTTAGAATTTAAATTCAAACAAACTTCAGCCCTGAAAAACAGTCCAACATTGAGAGACATTTTACAAGGAACTGTTCAACGTTTGAGGAAAAGTGTCCTGGCGGACATGGGAGGAAAGTGGCTATAGCTAAAGCTTAAAGCAGAGCAAAGGATGTCTGCATTTCCATCTATATTTTTATATTAAGTACTGAGACATACTGACATAAAATATTGTGCCCCCAAGGTGGTTTCATTTTTGTTGAAAGGACAAAATGGCTCTTCTTAACATTTGTGTTGTTGACTCCTGACCTAACTTAGCATTACACAGAATACATAGAAGGTGTATTCTCGCTCATCCAGTTGTATTTTTGTTATGCGCACGCCAGAGACTGTCCGGGCGCTGCACTTCCAAGTTCCACAGTTTGCGTTCTGTCAACATTACATTATAAATTAAAATGTAAAAAATTGATTTTTGACATTTGTGAATCAATTCAGAATTGTCCAAGTCCACATCGCAATGTATCTAAGAATCGAATCTTCCCCCACTCCTAATGACTGGAGGAAATATGCAAAGGCAGAATGTTAAAAGTGACCAGCACCTTTGTGTACAATCTCCATAGGGTTAGCAACTCTTCTCTGTATGAGCGGTTGATCACTGCCAGCTTGAACTATTCATTAGAGTGGCAGCATACACGTGGTATTATAAGGTATTAGGTGGAATGGGACGTTAGTATTGCAGCAGTTCTATGAAGTCTAGTACAAGAAAATGAGCACGGTATTGGGCCGACACTCAATACCAGTATCGATTTCGATGCATTCCTAATATCAAATATCTGCAACGGCCCACAGTTTCCAAATCAAAATATTTTTACATTAAACCACTAAAAAGTTCATCACACTTCTGTGATCACAGTTCTTAAGGGAACTAAATGTAGTTTTTCTATCGCATCACTTAAAACACAACCTTGTGGCATAAACCTCCTCATTACTCAAAACTCCTTTGTGGCAAGGCTCAGCAAACAGAAATGTTTATCAGTCTTTTATTTTCTGTTTCTTTAAGTGATGGTGGATCCAAGTAAGTAAAACATCTGGTGATGTTATCTTAGCCATTATGATCAGTAAAATAAAATCAAAACAATTAACTTTGTAGGAGAGAAAACAGATTGAAATGCTGTTGAGAGGATCAACCAAATTATCTTCTTGATCGACTGGGGGATGTCCAAACGGATATGACATCACCACCATCAATGCGTAGCACAACAGCCTGTGTGTATTGATTGACTGTGGGCTATGGCATAAAATCATTATGGATGACATAAATAGTGGAAAACTACATAATACACACATGCTTACACACACTCTTTCTGTCCCCCTTGTTCACCAGGGACAACCAGTCCTGTCGATGCAAATGAGATATCGAACAGTGTTTTACACAACCATGTATAATCACACATCTTGTCTTCCAGCTCTGACTCATTCGCTCTCTGTCTCTGTCTGTCTCTCTCTTACAGACACACACACACACACACACACACACTCACTACACACCTCCTCCTTTAGATTGCATAATATCCTGATTTGTATGCATCTCAGTAACGCCTACATTTTTTTTTGCCTTAGACTGCATTATAGTGAAAGAAGATATCAACATTTTTATCATATGAGGTAACTGAAAAATGGCCTCAGACTGCACAGATTGCATTTGCTTAAAATCTCAATTTTGATAAACATGGCAAAGCAGTGAAAAATGCTTCTCATGGCTTGTTTTACACATATATCATTACATCATTATATCATTACACACATTCATCATTCACTTCGCGCACCCGGATTGGTTTGTCTTTTTGGAGCCATGCCCCAAGGGCATCTCAGTCGGAATCACCCTCTCTCCTCACCACCGCACCTGCCTCGACCCTCTATCGCACCTGAGCCTCTGACGCCAAACCACTGGCTGAGGCTGCCTCAAGGTGACACAATCTCCATCTTTTCCCCCTCCTCCTCTGTGCTCCCCCATTTCCTCTCAAGAAACGACCACCCCTCCACATGACCCTTTGAGTGCCTGACCTTCGTTCATCTTCACTCAATGCACCAGATGAACGCAGCTTCTACCTTTTGGTTTATTGGCTTTGATGGTTTGCCTAAATTACCTACTACCACTCAATATTATTACCCCTGTGGTGCATGACAGCAGCACCAGCACTGGGAATTTCCATTCTGACTGACCAACATCCCCCTTGAGGCAGTCACAGAATGTCACACGCAGTCCCTGCCTGACATGACTAAGACAGAACGACACCATGCAACGTTCATAAAACACGAGTGATTAATACAGCAGTGATTAAAGGATATGCGTCAGAGCTTTGATGAGATGCAGGTATTTTCAAGATGACTTCTTCATATGCCCTTTTGACCAATGCAATCGACTGAATATTTGGAAGGACACTCTGATACCACAAACCGTTCAATGCATTATTAACTTTAATGTGAAAGAAATGTGCTTATACTGCATCTTGACATCTGCATCTGGACAGTCAACACCAATAGGAACCAGTAATCAGTGCAGAAACTGGTGGGGGGAGCAGGCATCCATCTTGACGCAGTTGTCTGCACCGCTCTTCACCAGTCCACTTTCTGTTCCCTTTATCAACCATTTGGAATCCATGCATGTCACGAATCCAGCAAACACTGCGTGGATGGGGAAACTATGAAAAGAGGGCAGCGAATGTGCATCCTTTACACATATTGGAGTCCCCACCCATCCAGTCAGGACTCTGCTAAAATCATACTATTCACTGTAATCTGCTATTAATTGTGCCCGAGCATAAACCTTTCAAAAAGGTTAGACAGAGATATGACGAAGCTTCCTAAAAACGAGTCGGGTATTCCTAATAAGGTAAATAATCAGTTCGTGTATTTCGCTATATTTCTAAAACGAGGCGCTGTAGAGAAATGTGTCCATCTCTTGCATATCAATCGTGTCCCCAGCACGTAATATGTCTGCCAGTGCACTGAACTCGATTTCGACGATGGGTTTCCTGTCTTCTTGTAACCGCATTATGGCTTAATATGAACCGTCTAGTGCTGAACAGACGTGAAGCGTCCTGCACCTTTATTTTATAAGGTCAGTGATGTGAAACCCGTCCTCTGTCCACCACGGCTGAAAGGTGTGAAGATTAGCCGAAGAGAATGGATATTGTTGAAGGGGGGTTACAGTGCACTCCCACTAAATATGGGATGGAAATCAAAATATGACAGAATATGCTCAAATAAGCCACAAAACAGGTGCCTAAACATTACGTTTGGCTCTTACCCCCATTTTGGCGCAGTCAGTCGGTGTCTCTGCAGTCGTTCAAACGGCGTTTGCTTTCTCAGTCAGCCAGGAGAGATGGAGAACGACGATGTAGGAAGGAGAAGGCGGAAAAGAGACCCCTTCACACAGAAGGTCAATTCTAGAAAAGATAATGAATGAAATAAGTGATTTTTCTAAGATATCATTTATAATAACGGACACGGCGGGGCCGTCATGGAGTGAACTCCGTTAAAATAGAGCGCGGTGGGCTTGGTTAACTAAGGTGATTTGGGTGCGCGCGACGCTCTCACCCGTCAAAGCAGCCTGCCAGCTGAAGAGCCAAAGCGCATCGTCCTGTGATATGTCTCCCTCCGCCTCAGCCGCTGCTTGAAGCCGCGGCACACCCCGAGCCGCTTAGTCCGCGTCTGAAAGAAGCGCCTGCAACCAGACCAAACTTGCTAAAGACAGTTTCATGACATAATGTGAGGACAGAAGTATGTGGATCTCCGAGCATCACATCCATTTATGCTTATCAAATCTCACTCTTGCTTTCTGCTGCTATAACAGCCTCCACTCGTTCCACTAGATTTTGGAACAGGGATGAGAGGATTCACTTCCATGTAGCTTCAAGACCGTGGCTCATGGTCATTCACCAACACAGAACGACAACCACCAAAAATGTCCATTCTATAGTAGTATAATAGTAAAGGGCAAACCTTTAGACTTTATGCACTATTTCTTTATAGCCTTTGTATATGGGGGCACTGCTATGCTGAAACAGAAAATGGCCGTCCCCAAACTGCTGTCAGAACGCACGAAGTATGCGGCTTTCTAGAATATAGCTGTATGCTGTATCATTAAGATTACCCTTCATTAAGAGGGGCATTGCTCAACCATGAAAAACAGGCCCACATACAATATTCCTCCTCCACCAGACTATATTCAGCACTATGCGTTTGCACAAGTAATGTTCTCCTGGCATCCACAAAACATGGGCTGAATCTCAAGTGGCTCCTTTATAATGCACTGCACAAACCATTCAACTACAACTTCTAAATGTTAGGCAGGGAGCAGTGCAGCCTATGGTTGAATATAAATGTCTTTCTATTAGACACATAATGCAGTATTAGGGTGTAGAAGCTATTATTTTATGTCCTAATGCTCTACATCTTGTGAAGCATGATTCATCACTCCACAGAGTGCTTTTCCGTTGCCCCAGAAGGATTTTTGGAGAGAATTCAGCTGTCTTTTTCTGTGAGCTTGTGTGGCCTATCACTTCACAGCTGCCTGTTGCTTGTAAATGTTACCGCTTCACACAAACAGCACTTACAGGTGACTGGGGCAGCTCTAGCAAGTCAGAAAATTTGACAAAATTACTTGGTGGAAAGTTGCTATCCTACAACAATAACAAAAAGAGTCCATGACCCCATTCTACTGTCAATGGTCTTGGCTGCTTGGCTGAATGCAATTGGAAGGGGTGTCCACATATTTTCGTACATGCAGTATATATGACATTCTGCTTTGTTGTGTTTTAAAAGAAGATTCAGTAAATAAAATGGTGTCAAACCGCTAAAACTTGCCCATGCTTTTATGTCATGTTTTACTGTGTTTTGTACACTCTGTGTTAATGGGTCGGTCCTGGCATCATAATGCTTTTATCCCATTAAAAGATGAATTACAACACTATTATTTTCTTGCGGATGAAGCTCAGTGTGGCAAACTTGCATACATGGTCATGATTTACAAGTTACTATTGGATCAAACATTACACTGGGCAAAAATGTATGACATTGTTAGAGAAAGTATAGAGGAGAATAGCCAGCAAAGTACTAAAATAACAGACTTTTACAGCAGTGGTGTGTGGAAGTGAATCGCTGAAAGCAGAATGCATCAAACCTCAAATAAATTACAAAAGAAGTAGACTATGCTCTTCATGTTAGCTCTGAACAGAAATATGAGGGGGTATATGAATTTGGCAGACACAGCATGAATTCATGGATTCCTTCATGTCTTGTTTTAATGGGAATGGCTATGGATGGTGGAATAATGGTGTGGTAAATGCTCTCTTTGTGCATTAGATGAACAGCCAGGATAATATACAAGCTGTTTCAAGGACATGACACTGGCTTCAGTTTACGTCAGTGACCAATTCCCCAGATATCAGTCCAGTGGGGCACTGCTGGGATGAGAAACTAGATGAGTGAAGATTATAAGCATTACCCAGATGATAACACCTCCAGAAACAGCTTGTGCTATTGAAACTGTCCATAGGTTCATGCTGTTTATACCATTTGTATTCCTCAGCAGACATCAGAGTTTATCAGAACATTTGTTTCAAACCTTCTATCACCTAATGCTGTGGTCAAAACCTTAGTTTTAGCATGAATGTGTGGCCACGAAACCTAGAGGAACTGCATGACAACATCAACAAATATAACAGCCGTGTGTACAGCATCATTCTTATAATCATTCAGTCGTGTTCTAAAGGTAAAATCATACAAACGTGTTCATTTCTGGCACCTAATAAAGGGGTCCCTTAGAAGAAGTGTTTTATGGTAAATATCACAGCTGTTCTTAGAACAATAATCCTTTGGAGAACTTGACTTAGGGGTCACAATGTTCACTCTTATTATGGTACAAGTTCTGCATTTGCTTGTCATACTAATTAACAGGTACACAATCCAGGGGAACAGATTCTAGATCAGCACACTTAATATAAGGAGTTCAACACATGAATGCTGACAGCTACAAGCAGAGTGGCCACATAAATAAAGCTACCAAAATGGAATAATGATGAACTAATACACAAGGCTTATCACACTTATTTTTGTCTCCAGCACCTGTCACCTTGGCTTACATTGTTAAACAATGCATTTCCTTCCACAGTCCAAAGACATGTAGTCAGGCCAATTGAACATATTACATTGCCCCTAGGTGTGAGTGTGTCAGTGATTGTGTATGTCTGTCTGTCTGCCCTGCGATGGACTGGCAACCTGTCCAGGGTGTATCCTGCCTTCCGCCCAATGACCGCTGGGATAGGCTCCAGCACCCCCCGCAACCCTGAGGGAGAAGCGGCTTAGAAAATGTGTGTGTGTGTGTGTGTGTGCGCATTTGGAACCTTGGAACTGCTCTAATGTTAAAAATGCAAATGAGTTAGACATTTTGGAGGACCTTACATGCATCAATCAGCCATTAGAATCACATCAAAACCACCTCTTTGTCTCCATTTCTCACTGTCCATTTTTTCAGCTCCGCTTACCATTTGAGTGCACTATGTAATTCTACAGTTACAGACTATAGTAAGACTGTTGCACTGCATACTTTGAAAACCCCATTTTACCCTTTTCTGCAATGGTCAGGCCCCCCGACAGAAGCAGCACAGAGCATGTATTATTTGGATGGTGAGTCATTCTCAGCACTGCAGTGACACAGATTTGGTGGTAATATGACAGTGTATGCGGCGTTGGTGCGAGTGGATCAGACACAGCAGTGCTATTGGAGTTTTTAAACTCAGAATATGACAGAGATACTGGTCAGCTATTAACCAAATATTAAGTGTTAGAAAGTCAGAGCAATTAGAATACGGAGAGAGTGTGACAAATGAGTATTAACCTCTGCACTCCATTTAGTTTTTTTTGCCATCCATTACATAAAGCGGCTGGTATAAAATAAAAAATAAAGGTGAAAAAATGATGGAGTACTGCACTTGGAGAAAAAAGAACATTAGTATTGATTGACCTGCATGCCAGTGTACCTTCCACTAGTGTTTCCCAGCATTTCCTTGATAATGAACTGGTAATATACCCTGGATGTATTAGAGCGGGTAAATCACGATGTGATTTTCTAGGGCAGAGTGGGAGTTAGGAAAGCCCTGTGTTTTCACAGACATAAGCTAAGCCTGTCCCTGGGCTCCTTTACAGTTACAGAAATTAATTCCTGATTTGAAGTCCTCGCTCTGGACATACACAGTTCTGTTTCTGCCTACTACACAGTTCTGAATTCTGTAACTGTTTGGCATGAGATGTTGAATATCTTTGTCTAGGATCTCATACTGCAAAATAGAACTTATTCTATCATCAGGCATTTGGCCTCAGACTGGAAATGCTGCTGCATAAAAACAATAGTATTAGTTATGGAAGCACTGATATAGGAATTCTTGGCTGATATTTTTTCATGTAAATATCGGCTAATGCCAATGTCAATATTAATACAAAGAAATGTACGTTCACTCGTAGGTGGTTAGAAATGGAGTTAAACGAATAAAATATACATATTTTAGTGCAGTAGCCTGGCATCTGCCAAGCATTCTGATTTTCCAAGAGCACAATCAATGTCTCATCAAATGTCTGTTTGACATATCGTTCATATCTAATCATCTGTTTGATGCTAATGACTTTTTTATCATCATCTGGACATTATTGTGCGTCCAAAGCATTAGTACATTTTATTGTATTCATTACTGTAAATCGCTCTTCCATTTCAAATGCCAGATCAAAATCAGCTAAATGATTTTGATCACACCCTTTTCCAGAAAACTTCATTTCTTTCATCTGTGTCCCAGCCTGTGCTATAAATAAAGGTTGCTCAGACAAAAAAATGGTTGACAACATCCAAGGCTCAATTTCCTTCCCTAACCTTTGTTTTCCCCTTTCAGTCTTGAGTCTCTTGCTCTTGCTCTCTTTCTCACTTTCTATCTCTCTCTCTGGTCTCCATGGCAACGGCAGCTAAGTAACCTTGCTCTCTAATCATGTTGCTGACAGTCAGATACTGAGAAAATGAGACCAAGAGATGGATGAAGGGCAAATGGATGCGTTTGAAATTGATAAAAGAAAGAAAAGTTCCTTAAAGAAATGTAAGGTAAAGGATGAATTCTCAGTAGCCATTTCTGTTAGCCACTTTAGATGTAATATATGGCTATATACCATGATAGAAATTAGTTACATTTTCATTGGAATCAGTAAACATGATGTAAATAGAAGAAAAACGGAATTGAGCGTACTCTTCAAGGCTATGGAACTGGAACTGTGCTTTAAATGTTTATGTACACTAAGCAAACAGTACTCTGGGAATCCCAGAGGACCCATTTTGAGGACCATTGGTCTAGGATCAGCTTTCCTGTGATGCAGAATCTTGTGTTTGTCTTTGAGGTTGCTGAGCAGTAGGAAAGGAAGCTGAGAAGTCCATTGGGAAGCACCAGGCCAATTGGAGTGGAGCTTTCGCAGCAGAATGATGCAGATGCTTTTATCACTCCTTGGATATTAATGCCAATTGATGAATGTTTGAACATATTAACACTGGTTATATTACAAGAGGCTATATTTTGAAAACCCCTCAAAGTTTCCTTACTCATTACAAACTCTTGTATAATGATCTTGATAGACAATTAAATTGCAAAAACTAATTAGCATGTTTACTCTAGAATAACTAGGAACATTGCCATGAATGATGCCTAAAATGATGTTAAATTGGCAAAAATATAACTAACTATGATTTTCCCACTAGTTACAACTGTAATATTAAAATGACAGGCAGAACACACAAAGTCATGAACAAATGTTTTGATCTAAAACAAAAAATAGGCTTTGATTACCTTTTGATGACATTTAGAAGAAATTTAGACATGAGCTCTAGTTTACACACGACATTAGTGTCATAAATGAATCCCCTAGTGATCCCTTGGAAATCCCCTTAGCAACTCTTATTTTGAGGATGTGCAATTTAACATGCTTGTGTGTGTGTGTGTGTGTGTGTGTGTGTGTGTGTGTGTGTGTGTGTGTGTGTGTGTGTGTGTGTGTGTGTGTGTGTGTGTGTGTGTGTGTGAGGCTTGCATGATAGCCTGATATCTTTTCTCTCTGCTCTTTCTCAGTGTCTTTGTGGTTCAGTACAGTAAAGATGGAGATGTTCATATGTAACAATTTGATGTGCTGCCATGTGCATATTCAGAAAAGAGCTTTGATGAAAACTTCATGTTTGTCAAAATGAAAAACCCCATCCTGGTCATAGCCAAAACTTGGGCCTACCAACAAGAGCAAGAGGAAGATAATAGAAGATTTGGTTGTTGGTCTGTATGCACTGTGAAAGGGATAGAAGCAGAAGAATGAGTCAGACAGAAGGAGAGGATAGTGTGAGGACAGAACAAGTGTTGGAAACGAAAATGAAGAGAACAATGAAAAGAACAGATTTCTTTAGTAAACAGGTTTAAGAATGATTATAATGATTATCTTCTGATTAGGTTGCATTGGCTAAACAATTTACTGTGCATAAAGTTTTCTTTGAATATTTTAGCACTTTAAAGATCCACATGCACAGTATCACACACACACACACACACACAGACACACACACACACACCCACACACACACACACATACACACATACACTGCTTAAGTTTAAAGTTAACTGTGATTGTGCTTTGAGAAGCACACACTGTACATCTGAATGGATAATTGGAGCTGGGGGTGTTTCTGGGTATGTTTTCATCTACATGTAGGGAAAAAAATAGCGTAGGTCACTTTATCATTGCTTAAAAAACATCTTAGTAATGATGAGGAAACATTTGAATGGAAGCCCCAAAATGCCATTTCGTAATATACATAGTCCTAACCCCCAATTATTCATTAAACACAAATTCAAATTATTACTAACATATCAGCAAATTAAAGTATTAAGTGTGTAATATTAGTTAATCTCAACATTTCTCTGCACATTCAATTTGTTATCTCAGAAAAATGATTTCATTTCCATGAGATGGCAAATTAATTATGTCATAATCTTTGTTAAAATTTTGTTGAATTAAAAATGTTTCCCCCAATTTACTCTGTCAATTCTTCCCACCCGCTAGTTTTGTCTCCTAAGATCACACAATGCGACCAAGCTGAGAAGATGAAGATTAGCACAAGACACATGAATACATATGACCTTCACAACAGGGCTAAAGGTTGCACCACTCATGAGCCCCAAGCATTTGTTATTTTGAGATGTGAAGAAAATCATTCCATTGTTTCCAGAAAGCAACATACCTTATCCTGTAATTAAACACAAACACAACACAAAAACACACAAAGAAAAATACTTTTACTTTTTTTTACTGAATTTTACTGAGATAGATAGATAGATAGACAGATAGATAGATAGATAGATAGATAGATAGATAGATAGATAGATAGATAGATAGATAGATAGATAGATAGATAGATAGATAGATATGACAAAGAAAAAAACTGAATAAATGAGTGGAGAAACATAATGAGTGCAAATGCTTTCACATAACACACAAAGCCTTCACAAGCTTTTCACACTTATTCTTATCTCGAATACCTGTCACGTCCGCTTAGACTGTTAAACAATGTTTTTGGAACTTTGGAGTAATTCAAATGTCATAGCTTCAAAGACGAAACACAAATCCTGATGGGAGTGGTCTCTTCCAGGATGACACTGCCCCCATCTTTAGGGCACAAGGAGTTACTGAACAGTGTGATGAGGATGAAAATGATGTAAATAAGCTAAGGCTTTCAAAGTCAACAGATTTCAACCCACTTGTTTTTTCATCCATGAATGTGTGACACAGACACATGATTTGGACAGGGGATGTCCAATCTTATCTACAAATCTACCAGCAGGAGCACACCTGATTCCACTTGTTTAATCAGTTGGTCTTCCAAACAATGTATTGTGCACTTTTGCTTGGTTATATTAAAAACCCGCAGCCACACCAGCTTTTGTGGACAAGATCGGACACCTTTCCTCTAGTGCCTTACACAAACTCAGACAGAGGTCAGATTTTTGGGTTAAAAAGTGAGAGTCAGTGGCAAATGGCTAGCATTAGAATGAGTCAGCAATCTAGTGGCAGACGTTGTCTTTTGCCTCAAGATGGAAATACGAAAACAGAGAGGTGAAAGGAAACTGAGAAATGTATTTGTGAGAAAAGAACATCTGTGTAATTTAAGTGCACTTGTGCAATTTAAGTGTTTTCTTGCCCCACTACTCATACCCTACACAGTTTCATATGTTCTCCACTTTAATGGCTACTAATCTGGAGAAAACGTAAAACTGTGCAGTACAAGTCCTTGTTGTTCTTGCCTGTAATGTAAGTAGTGACCGATCACTGATATAAGAAAAAAAAACATTTCGATAGTTTCTGTATAGGTTAGTCCTCAATTATATCCAGGAAATGCACATAAGCTATGTGCACCCCCATAAATTCTGTGGATGAATTACTACTAATTGTGTAAAATACAAAATCATCAATTATTGTCAGTTTAAAGATTTGAACAGTTTTAAATATGAATACATGCATTCAAATACATTTATAAATATAAATATAAAAGTAAATGTCCTGTATTAGGTATACACGTGCACATATTTAGGTACCTTTTTATATTTGTACCTTTTTAGTGACTGAATTGATTCAAATAAAAAAAATATCTAAAATAGAGATGACAGATGGAAGGTTTTGCTCCAGCAGCAACAATATTCTAAATTCAAATTGGTTCGGTTTAACAAGATGGTTCTTTTAACTCACTTGGA
Organism: Pygocentrus nattereri; assembly: GCF_015220715.1. Lineage (NCBI taxonomy): Eukaryota > Metazoa > Chordata > Actinopteri > Characiformes > Serrasalmidae > Pygocentrus > Pygocentrus nattereri. The sequence goes on from NC_051211.1 coordinate 25,235,455, forward strand.
CTTTAGATTAAAATATTTTTGCTTTAAATGATCTTATACTTTAATTATCATCATCATCATTGTCGTCGTTAAGCACTTAATCCAGATAGGATCACAATAGCAGTTGGGATAGCAGAGAATCCCAGATGACCCTGTCCCCCGCAACTTCAGCTCATTCCCCGGGACCCCAAGCTGCTCCCAGGCCAACTTGGAGATGTAATCCCTCCAGCGGGTCCTAGGACGACCCCGGGGCCTTATCCCGGTAGGCTGTGCCTGGTACACCCCTCAGCCGGCTCCTCTGAATGCGGAGGAGTAGTGGCTCTACTCCGAGCTCCTCCCGGATGACCGAGCTCCTCACCCTATCAAATAGAGTGTAGCCCGCCACCCTGCGAAGAGACACCACCCTCCGGCCTCCACACATAATGCCCTCCTGACCGTGACTACGCCTTGACACCCTGTCTATGAATGTCATGAACAGAAGTGGAGACAGGGCACAACTCTGCTGGAGCCCAACACTAATACTGAAAGGGTCCGACTTAATGCTGAGTATACACAGCTCTCACTCTGGGAGTACAGAGACCGAATGGCCTAGAGTAGTAGCCCCGAGTAGTTCCTGAGGTCCATGCAATATTGCAGAGGCGTGTCAGCCATGACAGCCCCACAATATCCAGAGCCTTAAGCATCTCCGGATGAATCTCATTCACCACTGGTGCCTTGCCACTGAAGAGCTTGCTAGCTACCTCAGTGACCTCCACCAGGGAAATGGAGCTTGACACGGAAGAGGCCTCCAGTCCTGACTTCTGTGAGGGAGGCATGTCTCCTGGATTAAGGAGTTCTTCATAGTGCTCTTTCCACCGACCAACAATATCCTCATTTGAAGTCAGAGTTTCTCCACCCTTGCCGAATACAGCTTGGGCACAGCCACCCCGACCACTCCTGAGTCGCCAGACAGTTGTCCAGAATCTCCTTGAAGCCGACCGAAAGTCTTTTTCCATGGCTTTGCCAAACTCCTCCCACACCCTGGATTTTGCTTCTGCCACCCTTGCGGCTGTCACCTTTTTCGCCTGTTGGTACCTCTCTGCTGTGTCGGGAGTCCTCTGGGCCATCCAGTCCCTAAAGGCCTCTTTCTTCAGTTTGATGGCCCCCTCATCAATGGTGTCCACCAGGGGGTTCATGGGTTACTGCCCCGACAGGCACCCACAAGCTTTTGGCCACAGCTATGCCTGGCAGCTTCCACAATGGAGGTTTTGAAGAGGGCCCATTCAGATTCCATGTCCCCTACCTCCCCCAAGACATGAGAAAAGCTCTCCCGGAGGTGGGAGTTGAAATCATTCCGAACAGGGGCCTCTGACAGTTGTTCCCAGCACCCTAAACTATTCGCTTGGGCCTACCAGGTCTGACCATCAGTTTTCCTTGCCATCTGATCCAACTCACCACCAGATGGTGATCAGTTGACAGCTCAGCACCTCTCTTTACCCGAGTGTCCAGAACATATGGTCACAAGTCCGGTACCATGTACACTTATGAACATCCTTGTGTTTGAACTTGGTGTTTGTTATGGACAATCCATGCCTGGCACAGAAGTCCAATAACAATTCACCATTCGGGTTTAGATTGGACAGGCCGTTCTTCTCAATCACGCCTCTCCAGGTCTCCCAGTCATTGCCAACATGAGCATTGAAGTGCCCCAGTAAGACTATGGAGTCTGTAGGCGGGACCCTTTCCAGAACCCCGACCACTCGCTCCAAGAAGGCCGAATACTTTGAGCTGTTGTCTGGTGCATAAGCACACACAACAGTCAGTTTTCCTCAGTTTTCCCGTTTTAATTCGCATTGAGGCGGCCCTCTCGTCCACCGGGACTAACTTCTTTTTTTTTTTTTTTTTTGCCTGTCTTGTCTGGCAGATTTGCAATCAGAATTATGGTCAGACTGCGTTACTGTGCCAAACAAATTTACTTTTCCAAAATGAGCACTATAGATTATAGGCTCATCTTGTCAGTGTTTCTTTCTTTCTTTCTTTATTTTTTAATTATTTGATTTCATTTTGTTTATACATTTGATATTTTAATGAAAATGTGTTAGCATCATGCCAGACTGGACAGGCCAGGGGAATCTGTAAAGAAGGGAGAGGAGAGATAAGCGGGGGGGGGGGGGAAGGGAAATAACAAAAGGGCAGAAAAAAAGAAAAACACAGCGCAAATGCCACGGCGATGGTTCACCAACTGCTGCTCCTGAGAAAAGAGAAGAAAGTGTACCTGAGACATATAGCACTTGGAAATACTGCACAAATGACTGTGATGTATGTGTATGTGAGTGTGTGTGTGTGTGTTTGTGAGTGCAGTACAGTATAAATTTGTCACAAGATGCACTCAATATCGAGGGCAGAAAGCTGCGACAACATCCCCCCAGAGGCCAGAGGAAGGCAGAGAAAGACCAGGGAATCCCGCCCGCCGCGGCCCCCCCAGGAGCAGTGGAGACCCTGGGCCGTATCTCCCAGTGACCCCTGCATGCCCACCCCAGCGGAAGGGAGAGGGGGACTCCGGACAGCACCCCCCCCAGCCATGGAGCGCAGGTCCAGGGGAACCAGAGGAACCAGAGCCGCCCCCAGGATGCCCCTCCCCATCACGAGGCAGCAGCAAAGACCCAGCGCCTCATACGCCCGAGAGCCACCCACCACCCAGCAGGGCCCCATCCCCGCCGAGGGGCCCTGAGCCGCCCCGGAACCCAACCACCCAGGGGAGCGGGCCAACCGTCACGCCGGAGTACCAGGCCAGACCCTGAAGCCCCAAGGCGCCCCCCATCTGGGGGGGAAGTAGCAACCACAGGGGAGCAGCCGGGAGAGGACCGGGGACAACAATCCCCCGACCCAGAACCAGCTGTCCTCACATACACTCAACCTCATATATACACCTACATACCTTCACTCCCTTATATACACCTACGCACACATACCTCCACACCTATATACATTCCTACATACATACATACACCCACATATATACATACACATCACCCCAATATGTACAAACACACACGCATATATACACCCCCCCATCCCCCTAGATGAGGTGGGGGCGAATGGAAAGCCCAGCCAGTACCAGTCTGTATATGGATGCATATATGGGACAAACGTGCACACGTGCTGGAGGGCGCACACACGGGAGGAACATGCACGACAGTCCGAGGGCGCACGTCAGGGAAGAATGCGCGCGGGCGCACAGACGCCCACACCCACCCAACCATACAATGCCACATGACCGGCACCGCCGTACAGGCCACCCTCCGCGGCGGGGGCGGCGGGGGCCCGGGCAGCAACCCCAGGACGCCAGGAATGCCCCCGGCCCAGCCCCTTTTCCGGCGTTCAACACCCCGCCCCGGTAGGGAGCAGGAAACGGGTGAGGGATGACCTTCCCACCCTTCCACCTCCAGTGTCAAACAGTGTCTGGGACAAACTTCAACTACATGGCCGCCAGCCAGGGACTCGTGAGTATCCCCACTCCCACTCAACCTCCCACACAAGGGGGACAACATGAGGATACATAACATAATCTCTTCTATTTATCCACTAATGACATTGATTTGGTCTGACCACCCTGTCACAACTCTTCTACTCCATTATGTTATATTCCCTGTTTTCATTCTTCCTTTTCTTTTTCCAAATCATCCTCTGTTGCTTGCTCCTCTATGATCTTAAAGAGGTGCATTACTCATGCACTGACATACATGCGTTCACTAGTGTTGGGCATTACCATTCCTTGTTGATAACATACTCCACATGGAAAACACACACACTCAGCTGTGTCACAACTATGTAAAATTAATTAATAGTCCACAGTTTTGGTAACACTTTACAGTAATGTACTGTTCATAAGGCTATACAAAACCTGCATGAGCATGTCATGACAACTGACATAACCCTACATAAATACCTATTCTAAAAGGTGTCATAAGGTAATATTTATCAATTTTGACCCAAGTTAAAGGAACATTGCCAAAAAATGTCTACTGGAATAAGCATTTATATATTTATGTAGGACTATATTAATTGTCATGACAGGTTTATGTAGGTGTCATGTATCCTCATGAACAGTAGCTTATTGCAAAGTGTTACCACACTTTATTTTAACATTGACATAACCGTGCCATAAACATTATAGCAAGTGTCATATTGTCACTCTTGCCACTAAACCTTGTATCTCCAAATATGTAACTTTGGGCCGTTTATCCTTCTGGGTCACAGGGTGAATGTAATATAATAGAACAATGATAATATTTTAACTGTGGTATTGTGATTATTTCTAAAGGCTTACCAGAATATATGCTGTCATTACAGATTTTGCCCATTAAAAATAAAAACAATGTCTTACTACCATTACATTAAAAAGGTTATTAATATTGTCATAGTTCCCACCAATGTATTAATTAGCACAGAAATTGCATATCAGTGCACTCTTAGTCTCTTAGTCTTATTCCTACTTTTCTTTGACTTTCACTTATTCTTTCCTACCTTTTTACCTTCTTTAGTTCTGTTTCTCTGTCTCCTCTGTCCTGTCCATTTCTCTTAGCTGTAATCCTATCCAAGGAGATCTATAGAACCCAGTCACTGTGTGTGTAGAACAGGTTCCATAGCAATCAATACAGTGTCCCCCCCAATACTGTCCAAATAACCTTGTCTGGTTCTACTGCTCTGATGCAGACAGAAGATTCCTAGAGATTTTGTGTATTCTGAATAAAACACCACACACCCTTCTCACTGAGCTGAGACAGCAGTGGCATTGTGCAATTCTATCAGTTTGTTTTGTCTGTTTTATTCAATCTCCAGACAGAATGTTTACAGACAGAATGTTCTTATTTACCTATTGAAGGTTGAGGGAATGGAACATGGCTGCTGCTCCAGAATCATGTTCCTGTCTCTTTAAGTCCCAGCCGACAGCAGCAGCCAATCAGGGAAGAGATACTGCAATGAGGGTGTCCTTGCCAACGACCTTGTTGGAGAGGGGAATGGGAGGATGTGTGAAAATGAGGGAGCATGGTTGAGAGAGATAAAGAAACAGAGGGAGAGAGAGAGAGAGACAGAGAGACAGAGAGAGAGAGAGAGATGGAGGTGTGCACATCTGAAGACATAACTCTGGGTGACTGGTGTTGGGCTTTCCCTATCCGCCCTTCACCTCTCTTCCTTTTTCTTTTCCTTTCTATGCTCATCCCTCTCTCCCTTGCTGTCTCCAGCTATGTGATAGTTTCATAATCTTCCTGCCTATAGAATAGCTGGAAAAGAGAAATGGCACAGTGGTGTGAGTGTCCCTCTTCCATTCTTTCTCCTTTTCTTTCTATTTCTCTCTCTCTCTCTCTCTCTCTCACACACACACACACACACAGACAAAATATTTTACACAAGGAAAGCTTTGACAGGTTGTTTTCCTGAGTAATAGCATTTCACTGTGAAGCTTGGATGGGTAGCTCACAAACATTTTAATACAATGTCAGGAAGTGACCGTATACAGAGTACTATGCAAAAGTCAGAAACAATAGCTGAAAGATTTTTTCTGCCTTTGCTACCATCTCACAGCAATCAATGTTAATCACACAAGTTTTCACAAAAATTATGTTGTCTATGCAATGTTATCACAGTACCAGCCCAAACCAGGATTCTGTATTTGGAATACACTGCCTACCTGACTGATACACTCACCTCATGTTCAACACCATGGTACTAATTTCACATGCTGGCAATTAAAAATCATGCCAAAACTGACACTAAACAAAGTGAGTCAGCGTCTTAACTGTGTACATGAGATACAAAATTACTCTGAATGCAACCCTCAGGTCTTCCATCACTCACCTTCATGTTTCTATTAGGATTAAGATGACTGGTATAAGAGAATGCCTTTCATTTATTTAATTTCCAAAAATTTGAGTATTTAAGTACAAGTTGTTAATGGGTTAGTGTCAAGAAGAAAAAGAAAACATTTATTTTACAGAAAATTTCTCAGAAGCCTCAGCAATAAATAATGTCAATGTTTAGTATTAATCCACCTTTGCCTTTACGTTCTTTACAGGAAGTGTAACGCGGGGGAGCGAGGAGGTGGACGCATATGCGGAGATAAGCGACTTTTATTAAGGGTAAATCCAGGGTCGTGGTCATAACAGTCCAGGTTCAAATGGCCAACACGGATGTATGGAGGGTCAGACATGATGATAAACACAGCAAAACTACAACACTACAACAAATACAAGGGTTAACGAGGGACAGGCGTAAACACAGGTGGGAACGATCGTGGGGCGGAGTCACAAAACAAGGGGCCCGACTAAAAACCAAAACAAAGAATCACATGGACAGGACTGGGAAGTAAACACAACAGGAGCACATGGACAGGACAGGGAGAGGCCGCTCGTGACAGGAAGCTTTCAGTTTTTCAAAGAAATATGCAAGAATATTTTTCTACATCTCCAAAGTTCAGTCTTGGTTGCTTTTCTACTTCTAATCCACATAAACCACATGTTCACTGCTCTGGACCCTGTGGTGAGCAGTTCATTGTTCTGAGAACACCAGTAGCTTCTTCAATTGTTCTGAGTGCAGACATCAACATCACTGAATGTGTTTGAATTTACTTGGATGGTGAGACAGAACTTGGAGGTGTGGAAAAATATCTCAGCAGATTTTTTAAAATACTGAAAAAAAATGATATATTTAGTTGTTGTGGTTTCAATAAATTTTTTTCCCTTAAACATAAATAGGGGCAGTCGTGGACTGAAGGATAGGGATCCAGCCCTGTGACCAGAAGGTTGCTGGCTCAATCCCCAGAGCTGACAGTACATGACTGAGGTGTCCTTGAGCAAGGCACCTAGCCCCCCACTGCTCCACAGGTGCTGCAGATAGGGCTGCCCACTGCTCTGGGCCTAATAAGGTTCACTTAACTAACTAATACTTTTCTGCTTTTGTACTTAATGGCTGTTTTGATATAAAATTAAGTAAATGAAGGGTGATCTCTGACTTTTCTTTGCACAGTACTGTATATGTAATAAGAATTTATTTTATAAACCACACCCTAACCTAATCTCAGTAATTTCAGTAAGAAATGGTAGCTTCTGTGAAAAGTTTTAAAAGACAGGAACTTTTTGTTAGTCCTAACATTGTAAAGTAGTCCTTATTTTCTTTGATGAAGGTCTTTTTTATTTTCACACACACACACACACACACCCACACACACACACACACACACACACACACACACACACACACACACACACACACAGGAACATGCTTTATTAAAAAAGTAAAAGGAACAGTAAGCTGCTACATTTTTTATGCTGCTGATGTGCTGGGGTGTGTGTGAGTGAGAGGAAAGAAAATGAAGAAAAATAAATTGAGAGTTACAGGAAAACATTCAACACAATAAAACTTTCCCTCACAGACTCTCAGTTCATCCGGGCTGCTGCTGTATACCAGCCTGGCTGCATTCACTCAGAAATGAAAGAGGGGAAGAGAGGAGTGACCTGATTTTGTCATTGAAAGAGGTCAGTCAATAATGTGCCCCAATCTAGCAGTGCACGGCTCTGATGTTAGATCTCTTGTCCATAGCCCACCAATCAGCAGCAGTGGTCTTAGGCCTCACATCTCAGTCACCCAATCAACAGCACTCCAGATGCCAGAGCTACTAATTATAACTGTACACAGTTTCACACACATCCGTGCTTCGATCTCAAAAGTGTTTCCATTCTCCTAACTGCAATCATCCCATCTGTGCATCAGAAATATGGTCTAAATTTTAACATAGATTGAAGTTGATTTTGTGTTTAATCTCTTTGAGGCTCTGTAACCAAATGACGCCTGTCATTTCAAATTATAAACTGGTCTTTCATAACTTATTTGAATGCTATTTTTGTCATTTTAAAGTAAAAACTAACCTTATTTGAATGATATTGATGCTATTTTGAGCATCAGCATTCATTGCTGCACTTCAGAACCTGCTTAGATCTACAGAGGAGCTGCAATTTCTTTTCATGTTCGTTCTTTATTGCACCTCCACATCCTTTGCATCTCAACCTTGTCATGAATGAAGTTCACAAAGGATGCATGATTGTGTGTCTGAGTCAGAGCGAGAGAGATGTGGTTTAATTTTAGAAAACACATAACTCACCCCCACTTTGCCCATCAAACCTATAAATAACTGCATTGCAGAAATTCGCTCTGTCACACCCACATGCACAGAGCAGAGGAAAGAACCAGCAGAGGAATGGATGGAGAGAAATGTAAAGAGGGGAAGGTGGGGGGGTGGGGGGGCTGTAGGTTGCTAGGATACCACATCCTGCCGGGATGGTCATGTGACTGGAGATGACTGGTGCTGGCACAGAATGCAGTCTCCACTCACGACACACACACAGTCCAAACAGCTTTACTAATAGTGAAAGTTACTAACATCCACATAGAGTACATGACAGTGTGACAGCATGTCCTTGTTATACCAAGCCAGTTTTGCCCCGTGGCAGTACTTTGTGTGTTTCACTGGTACAAATATACCTAACAGTGCATTTTTTCATTGCGGGGCCAGTTGACACATGAAATGTTCAGGGCCATATGTCAGACCAAATAGGCTTTCATTGGAAACTGAATCACTCCTAAAATAAGCCAGTCAGTGACACCCCAAGCTGTAAAGCCCCTGGCTTCCATTGTTATTATCTATAGATGCTAGCTACTAGCAAGCACACTCTAAAAGGATGAATACAATACCAATTTTTAAAGGTGGGAGAAGTTTGAGAGAAGAAAATAAAAGCTTGGACCACTTGCAAGTCAGGTGATTCAAAAGCATGTGTAAAATAAGCTCCGTTCACGCACAAATACATTTGACTTTCACTCAACTACAACAAAACTTAAAAAAGAACAGTAAAGTGTTCAATATTTTACAGTAACACTTTAGTGAATGGCAGAGTTCATAAAGCCACATAACGCCTACATAAGCTTTCACAGCTAACATAAACTTGTATATACCTTTAAAAATTCTTATTCCAAAAAGTGTCTGTTGTAATGACTCTTGCTGAGGTGGAAAAGACCTCAAAATTGACAAAAGCAGCTTTATGACACTTTTATGACACTTGTTTTAACAAGCCTTTATAAATGTTTATATGAGTTTATGTCAAGAAAGGCTTATGTGTGACATAGCTTTATGAATGCGATATTCAGGTTTTTGCTTATATATTATGAAATTTCTGTGAGTGTTCTGGACTGAGTTAATTTCATGGGTAATTGGTGTGTTATTTCCTCCTCCTGCCACTAGGTGGTGTCTTGAATTCATGGTGGGCATGTAACACTTAGAAGAAGTCACCTAGAATCTTTGTTTTCGGTCAGACTAGTTCGGGGCATGGTAAATTGAGCAGCTGATGAATCCAAACTCATCCTCTTTTGAAATCTCTTGTAGACGCATCGTCTGTGAGTATTTTTGAAGGATATTGCTTGTATAAATATATGATGCGTATATTTACGCATATTGGTAATTTCGTTGAAGTAACAATTGTTGATTAGTAGCTTGCTAGGCTAGTTGTAGGCCATATGCTTGGATATGCGTATTAGATATTGTAGCAGTTACATATTTTATGCTGATTGTGTCTTTTATTTTGTTTCTTCATTTTAGTTTTACACCTTTTGCATGCTGTCAGTTTGAATAAATTTACCAAATCTGACCAGTGTGTTATGGGAGTCATCTGTCTGTCTAATTGAAGAAGGGGAACTCTTTAATGAGGGCAGAACAGTAAAAAGACGAACTCAACAGTGATTTCTACAGCAGCGAGTAAAATATCCTGCCTGTTTTACATCTCCCAGTTCCAAAATGTCAGTAAAAGAAGAAAAGGATTATGAAACAAGGTCAGGGTGTTCACGCTCATCTAAAACATCGAAATCATCGAAGCACTCTGTGAGATCTGCAGCTAGCTTGGCTGCATTGGAGGCACGAGCTAAGGCAGAAGCCGCACGGGCAAGAGCGTTGTATGCACAAAGGGAGATTGATGTTAAAGTAAAGAAGGCTCAGCTGAAAGTAGAGGAGACGCGTCTTGATGCCACATGGGAAGCCATACAGCAAGAGAAGGAGGCCGACGCCGCTTGTGCTGAAGCTAATGTATTGGAATCGGCAGTGGTTTCGGCAGCTATGGGGGAGCTCAGTGGAGTTTGTGATGTCGACCAAGGCTCATTCTATCATTCAGCTGAGAGAACAGAGAAATATGTTCAAGAACAGACTGCTTATGTGAAAGTTAATGAGCGCACAGACGATCCAGAGCAGGATAAAAAGGCGGATTTTATTCTCTCAGCAGCTGTTAACCTCAACTCTAATGATAATTCTCAGATACATCATGAGCTACCAAGTCAAGGTGACAGTCAACATTTGTCTTTGAAAGCCGCAATGCCAACGGCAACAGCTGCTTATTCAGAACGGCCACCAGGGCAATTCACACCAAAAAGAGAAGGTGGATTTATTGCATCACACTCAGCATCTGAACCAAAGAACCGATGGACGCCCAGACGAGATACAGCGGATTGCAGCTATCCAAGGGGAGAAGAATCCAGTGCAAATGTATCAGTGCTGGGAAGGTTCTTAGCTCGCCGTGAGCTACTTACAGCTGGACTCACAAAGTTCAATGACAGACCCGAAAACTACTGGGCTTGGAGGTCTGCCTTCTTTAATGCCACTGAAGATCTGGGTCTGAAGCCTAGTGAGGAACTTGACCTGCTGATTAAGTGGCTTGGTCCAGAATCCATGGAGCATGCAAGGAGAGTGAGGTCAGTTCATATCAAACACCCTGGTGAGGCCCTCAATATGGTCTGGCGAAGATTAGAGGAGGTTTATGGATCACCAGAGGCCATGGAGATGGCTCTCTTTAACAAGCTTGAACGGTTCCCCAAGTTCTCCAATAAAGAACCCAAGCGGCTACGAGAACTAGGTGACCTTCTCCTGGAGATACAGGCAGCCAAGGAGGATGGGTTCCTGCCCGCTTTGGCTTACCTGGACACAGCGCGAGGCATTAACCCTATCCTGGAAAAATTGCCATTCAACCTTCAAGAGAAGTGGATGGTGCACGGTACGAAGTATAAAGAAAAACACCACGTCATCTTCCCACCCTTCTCCGTGTTCGCTGACTTCATATGTGCTGAAGCAAGGATGAGGAATGATCCGAGCTTTGCTGCCGCAGCTCCCAGCAACACGCCACCTAAAGGGGAGAAATTCTTACCAAAGTCAGCTAAAACCCCAATAGCCGTGCATAAAACAGAGATGGCCAATCCTGCCAAGGGGAATGAGACCAAGGGTTCAGACAACCTGAAGAAAGAGTGTCCCATACATAAAAAGCCCCACCCCCTACCTAAGTGCAGAGCCTTTAGAGCGAAACGGCTGGACGAGCGTAAGGCCTTCCTTAAGGAAAATGGCATATGCTTCCGTTGTTGTTCCTCAACCTCCCACCAAGCTAAGGACTGCAAGGCTATCATCCAGTGCTCTGAATGCAACAGCGATAAGCACATTGCAGCCCTTCATGCTGGTCCTGCACCATGGTCGAGAAAGCCAGCTAGCGACCCCTCTGAAGAGCATGGCGGGGAGGGAGAGGAATCTACTCCTGCTTCAGTCACTACCTCAATCTGCACAGAGGTTTGTGGAAACAGCGCGACTACTAAGTCATGTGCCAAAATCAGTCTGGTCTACGTATATCCTAGAGACCAACCTGAGAAGAAGACAAGAGTATACGCCATCTTAGATGACCAGAGTAATAGGTCACTAGCCAGGTCATTGTTCTTCGAGATGTTCAATGTAGCCGACAACACCTCTCCCTACACACTCAAAACTTGTGCAGGTGTGTCAGAGGTTGCTGGCCGCAGAGCCAGGGGGTTCATCGTGGAGTCGGTTGATGAAAAGACCAGTCTAGCTCTGCCTACACTCATCGAGTGTGATCAGCTTCCTGATAATAGGGCAGAGATTCCCACGCTAGCTGCTGTGATGTACCATCCGCACCTGAAGTCTCTAACCTCTAAGATACCTCCTCTTGACCCTAAGGCTGAAATCTTACTTCTTTTAGGAAGAGACATGATTCAGGTGCACAAGGTCCTTGAACAGCGCAATGGCCCCCCACACGCTCCTTTTGCCCAGCGATTAGCCCTCGGCTGGGTGATAGTAGGGGATGTGTGTATTAACGGTGCACACGTACCCTCGCCTGTGAACACCTACAGAACCTACATTCTTGAGAACGGACGTTCCAGCGTTCTGTGTCCCTGCCACAACAAGATCGAAATCAAAGAGAAGCTCAACCCCATTTGCCAGTTCCAGAGTCGTTCAGTCTCAGAACAACTGTCCTTGCCAAATGACAAAACGCGACACATGGGGGAGTCCATCTTCTGTCACACAAAGGACGATGACAAGACGGCTCCATCTATGGAAGTTATTGCTTTCCTGAGAATTATGGAGAAGGAAATGAAACAGGGTGATGACAATAGCTGGCAGGCTCCACTCCCCTTCCGCAGCCCACGTCAGCCTCTGCCAAATAACTTTGAGCAGGCAAGGACCCGTCTCGCTACAGTCATCAGAACACTCAGGAAACACCCAGAGAGGAGAGAACATTTCACTGAGTTCATGAGCAAGCTCTTCGAGAATGGACATGCTGAAGTGGCACCGCCCTTACCACCAGATGAGGAGTGCTGGTATCTACCGTTCTTTGGGGTATATCATCCTCAGAGGCCTGGACAGGTGAGGGTCGTATTCGACTCCAGTGCACAACACCAAGGGGTGTCCCTCAATGATGTCCTCCTCACGGGCAAAAACATGAACAACAGTTTGCTCGGGGTACTGCTGCGATTTAGGAGGGAGCCAGTGGCAGTGACGACTGACATCCAGCAGATGTTCCATTGTTTTGTTGTACGTGAGGACCATCGGAACTTTCTGTGCTTCCTCTGGCATCGCAATAATAACCTGGACGTCATAGAGTACAGGATGCGCGTACATGTCTTTGGAAATAGCCCGTCACCGTCTGTAGCCACATACGGGCTCCGAAGAGCTGCTGCAGAGGGAGAGAGGGAATATGGCATAGAGGCTAGGCTGTTCGTTGAGAGGAATTTCTATGTTGATGATGGCCTTCTGTCTGTCCCTTCGGAAGAGGAAGCCATCACTCTTCTTCACAATACTCAAGACATGTTGGCCCTCTCCAACCTCCGGCTTCACAAGATCTTGTCTAACAGGGTGGCTGTGATGAGAGCCTTCCCTCCTGACGATCTCGCTAAGGGGATGAAAGACCTGGATCTCAGCACAGACCCCCTTCCCATGCAGAGGAGTTTAGGGGTGAGCTGGGATATTTCAGATGACGTGTTCACCTTCCAAGTTGCTGATGCAGAGAAGCCTTACACAAGACGTGGGGTCCTGTCAACAGTAAACAGTCTGTTTGACCCATTAGGTTTCGATGCCCCTGTAATCATTCAAGGAAGGTCCATACTGAGGGAGCTCACCACAGAGTCATGTGACTGGGATGCCCCTCTCCCTGAGGAAAAGTACAGAGAATGGAAGCTGTGGAGGGACTCTCTGAAGGAGCTTGAACAACTCAAGATCCTGCGCCAATACACCTCCATCTCTCTCCGCCAGGCAGGCAATAAGGACCTGTGTGTATTCTGCGATGCTTCCACTACTGCTATAGCTGCTGTTGCTTATGTGAGGACAACCAATGCGGGCAGTGATGTGGAGGTGGGCTTTGTATTCGGCAAGGCGAAGCTTGCTCCACGTCCAGAAACAACAGTCCCAAGGCTCGAGCTGTGTGCTGCGGTCCTGGCTGTAGAGATTGCAGACGCGATTGTGGATGAGATGGACACCATCTTTGACACTGTGACCTTCTATTCGGATAGTAAGGTGGTCCTAGGCTACATCCACAATGAATCAAGATGATTCTACGTCTACGTGAGCAACAGGGTGCAGCGCATTAGGAGGTCATCAAGCCCTAAGCAATGGAAGTACGTGCCCTCCGGCCAAAACTCTGCTGACCACGGCTCACGAGCAGTCCCAGCAGGCAGCCTAACTCACACTACATGGCTGTGTGGACCACCATTTCTGTTGACGCCAGCTGAAGTCGAACCTACACCTAGATCCTTTGACTTGGTCGACCCTAGTTCTGACTCGGATGTCCGCCCAAACATCACTTGTCATTTCAACAGGGTTACCAGCGACAAACTTGGCCCTAAGCGTTTTGAGAGGTTCTCCAGCTGGCGGTCGCTCAATCAAGCAGTTGCTAAGCTCGTGCATGTTGCCCACTCCTTCACACAGGGGAACAGCTGCAAGGGTTGGCACATCCATGAAGGGCCCTGTCCCACAGAAGACTTAGAGGAAGCAAGAAACGTCATAATACGGGCTGTCCAACAAGATGCCTTCGCAGAGATGTTGGAATGCATTCGGGGAGGACTAGCCATTCCTAAACAAAGCCCACTCCTCAGCCTGTGTCCTTACCTTGACAGTGCTGGCATTCTCAGGATTGGAGGACGTCTGTCCAAGGCAAACCTGGATGGAAGAGAGGTTAGTCCTATAATCTTACCTGGGCCGAGCCACGTCACAACGTTGCTCATTCGGCATTATCATGAGCAGGTCCAGCACCAAGGACGGCACCTCACCGAGGGTGCTGTGAGAGCGGCAGGTCTGTGGATTATCAGTGGGAAACGGTGCATCAGCAGCATCCTTCATCACTGCTTCACATGCAGAAGGCTACGCAGATCCTCCCTTCTCATTCGTGGGTGTGGACATCTTCGGACCATGGATGGTCACGGCACGGCGGACCAGAGGAGGGCTGGCTGGCAGCAAAAGATGGGCTGCGCTTTTTACGTGTATGAGCACCAGGGCCACACATATAGAAGTACTGGAGTCAATGGACTCTTCAAGCTTCATTAACGCTCTACGACGGTTCTTCTCAGTCAGGGGGCCAGCGAAACAGATCAGAAGCGATTGTGGTACCAATTTCGTCGGGGCCTGTAAGGAGTTGCAGATCGACACTGTGACCAGCGACAAAGAGGTGCAAGGATATCTCAGTGACAATGGGTGTAAGTGGATCTTCAACCCACCACACTCTTCACACATGGGGGGCAGTTGGGAGCGGCTAATTGGACTGACAAGGCGTATCCTGGACTCTATGCTGTTGAAGGTCGGCCCAGCTAAGCTCACACATGAGGTCCTGACTACATTCATGGCGGAGGTCTCTGCTATCCTCAACGCCCGTCCTCTGGTTCCTGTGTCCACAGACCCTGACTCCCCATTCATCCTGACACCAGCGACACTTCTCACACAGAAAGTCGGAGCCCTTCCTCCTCCCAAGGGTGAATTTGACAAGAAGGACCTCTATGGCAAGCAGTGGAGGCAGGTCCAAAGCCTCGCCAACACCTTTTGGCATCGATGGAGGACTGAGTACCTTCCCACTCTGCAGAGACGCAGGAAGTGGGAAAAGGAGAAACGGAATCTGAAAGAAGGAGATGTCGTCCTCTTGAAAAATGATCAGTTGCAGAGAAACGACTGGCACATGGGTATCATCATCAAGACCTTCCCTAGCGCAGACGGGAGGGTAAGGAAGGTGGAGATCAAGACTGCAAAGGATGGGTCAAGCAAGACCTTTCTGCGACCTGTCTCAGAGGTCGTCCTACTCCTCTCCCCAGAGACTGACTAGGGTTTATTCTTCTTTAACTCCCCTTGTTAAAGGTGGCATCCTTTATCCTTTTTAGATACCAGGCGGGGAGTGTTCTGGACTGAGTTAATTTCATGGGTAATTGGTGTGTTATTTCCTCCTCCTGCCACTAGGTGGTGTCTTGAATTCATGGTGGGCATGTAACACTTAGAAGAAGTCACCTAGAATCTTTGTTTTCAGTCAGACTAGTTCGGGGCATGGTAAATTGAGCAGCTGATGAATCCAAACTCATCCTCTTTTGAAATCTCTTGTAGACGCATCGTCTGTGAGTATTTTTGAAGGATATTGCTTGTATAAATATATGATGTGTATATTTATGCATATTGGTAATTTCGTTGAAGTAACAATTGTTGATTAGTAGCTTGCTAGGCTAGTTGTAGGCCATATGCTTGGATATGCGTATTAGATATTGTAGCAGTTACATATTTTATGCTGATTGTGTGTTTTATTTTGTTTCTTCATTTTAGTTTTATACCTTTTGCATGCTGTCAGTTTGAATAAATTTACCAAATCTGACCAGTGTGTTATGGGAGTCATCTGTCTGTCTAATTGAAGAAGGGGAACTCTTTAATGAGGGCAGAACAGTGAGTGTATCTGCCAAAAACAGCGGTAACTGATTTTTACATGACCACTGTCTTTCTTAATCCTTTAGAATTAAACAAGCTGTTTTTGTCACTGCGCCTTTAACACTCATACACACTTTTATTTGGCCAAAAGTATGTTGGCACCTGACCACCTCACCTATATGCAATTGTTGGTCATTGTATTCCAAAATTATGTGCTTTTAACCCTTAAATCCCAGGCTTATTACATATTAGGGCTTATTATATCGTAACTACAGGGACTTCATTGCAAACTGGCTAAGCTATTTTTGGGTCATAGAAGTGTGTAATAAAACTTGGGGCCTGTCAGTTGGCCCTGGCCATTTAAGACGTTGATCTGGACTTGGTTCTCTCTTTGTGGCTATAACAGCCTCCACTCTTCTGTTCTTTCTGTTCCCATTCATTCCAAAGGTGTTTAATGGGTTTATGCATAGGAGCAGTCAAAAAAACAAATGGGTCTTCCCAAACTGTTGCCACAAAGTGAAAAGAATATATGTAGCTAAAAAAATATTTGTATGATGTAGCATTAACATTACTCTTCATTGAAACTAAGGGGCCTATCCCAAACTCTAAAAATCAGATCCAGACCATTATCCCTCCTCCATCAAACTTACTACTGTTGGCATTGGGCACCCCAGTAGGTAGCATTGTCCTCTCAATCCACCACGCCCAGATTCATCCATCAAAATGCCAGACGGTGAATGAGTCCTTTAGAGAACACATTTCCACTTGTTCAGAGTCCAGTGATGATGTCCTTTGCACCACTCCAGCTGACACTTGGCATTGCAAATTGTGATCTTAGACTTTTGTAGAGTTGCTTGGCCATGGAAACCCATTTCATTGTGTAAGCAGATGTTGCTTTCACAGGCAGCTTGGAAATCTGTAGTGAGTGATGTAATAGAGAACAGATGATTTTTATGTGCTATGCACTTAAGCTGTTGGCTCTCACTCTGAGTTTCATGGCTGAAACTTAGACACTTCCTTTTCACAGTAATAATACTTACAGTTGACCATGGCTGATTTAGCAGGGCAGAAATGTAGCATCTTATGATAGTGCCACTTTTAAAGTCACTGAGCTCTTCAGTACTCCCCATTCTACTGCCGATGTTTCTTTGTAGAAACTGCATAGCTATGTGCTTGATTTATTCACCTATTAGCAATTAGTGCAGCTGAAACACTTCACCTGATTTTTTTGTTACATCAATATGCATCAATGGGCAGAGGAAATTTTATTAGCCAGCTATATCATGTTTGAGAGATTTTTGAGTTTAGTCTAAAAACCTACTACTTTTTTAATTCTGTACTTCTGTAATTAGTGTCCCTGTTAGATAAAAGATGCAGATTTGGGTATTCATGGAAAGTGTGTTTTAATAAATGGATTTTTTTCTTTGCATATAATAACAAACATGCAGCACATAAACTAGTTTAGTTAGGTTTTTACTACGAAACTGCATGGCTGCTGCATGTTTGTTATTTTATGACAAAAAAGAGAAGAAATTACAGTTTGTGGATGAGATGACCATGTAGGATAAGATGTCCAGAGGAAAAATGTTCAAAGAAATCTGAGCTATTTTTGCTAATTCATGCTTGTTGCCATACTCAACTGCTGATGCACTGGAACAAAAGTGTGCAGATAACCACAGACTTTGTACTAGGTTAAGAATTTGATTAAGAAGGGAAATTACAGGGCTGGGTGTTTAAGTTAAAACAGCTTGATGGATCTTAAACAGTAGGTCTGTTTTTAGTTCAGTGTACTTCAAAAAGTCAGATCAACATAATTTTAAAGGGGTCATATCCCTCATTTTTCTTGCTTTTTATACTTTCTCCTGAGGTCTACCTTTAATGTTTGTATCTATGTCTTAGTTATACATGTACATTGTACTTGACCATTGTCTAAGCTCACTTCATCCCTTAGAATTAAACATGCTGTTTTTGGTTCAGTGCCTTTAAGAATTTGTCTATATAAATTATTTCTAGCTGCCTCTATTGTGCCTCTTTCAAAAAAACATAAATGGGCTGATACACTTGATACACATAATTTTAGTGTGAACAGGCAGAGCTAAACAGCTGTAGGCTAAGCAGGGGGAATGACTGGTGAGTGAATTCAATGTTGTGAAAGTTTAAACATGTTTACATAATGCATCAAACTCTTTCATTGAAAAAAAACAAACAAACAAAAAAACAAGGAAATTCTGCTAAGGAGAGAATGTGCCAGGTGCTGAAGAGAACCACAACAGGCAGCCTGAAACAGCGCCTGAGCCCCAAGAGCATGGCATGACCCTGTGTTGCCAATGCAAAACCAGCGTTAACACAAGCACCCAGATAAGAATTATTGTTTGAAGAGGCCCTTGGGCACAGGTTTCTGGAGGCCCCCAATGCTCTTAAAAATACCGTGATCTCATTCACAAAGGGACGGTTTTTATTCCAAAAAAAGCAAGAGCACACATCAGCTTTTTGTGGACAGAGACCAACTGAATAAACAAGAGGAATCAGGAGTGTGCTCCCACTTTGTTGGAATGAAAACCTGCAGCCACACCGACTATTTGTGGATAAGGGAACCTGTGTCAATGTGATTTATCAAAAACATATATCAACGCAACTTCGGACAAGATTAGCTGGAGGAACTTTAGTCACTAGGACTACGGTCATTCTATTCTTGTGTAAGAAATTTTTACTCACTCTTCCATGCAGAAAGTTCGAGCTTTGTGATATTCTTGGGCATTCTTCGACATGTCAGGGGACTGTGAAGACTATTCCAAAAAGATTCAGCTTATGTTTCTTCAAGTAGTTGACAGTGGATTTAGAGGCATGCTTGGGATCCTTGTCCTGTTTGTAGAAGCCAGCCATTTTAGCTTCAGATTCGAAACTGACCAAGCCACATTTGCTGCCAGAATGAGCTGATATTTAGTGCAATCTATTCTTAGACCTAGCTGCACAATATTTCCTCTACCACGGGCTAACACACAAACCTAAAGCACAATAGATCCACCCCACAGTTGTTGGAAAAGTGTTCTTTTCATCAAATCTTGTTTCTTTTTCTCTAAACATACCTTTGGTGATTGTGGCCAAAGTGTTGCATTTTATTTCATCAGTCCACAGCATTTGTTTCCAAAATACCTCTGGCTTACACTGTTGCTGTTCTACAGACTTAAGACATTGACAGGTAAGGTCTCCTTGTGATGACTCACCCATGCTGATCATGTGTGACACAAACAACACTACACAGTAGATCGCTGCACAACCACTCCTGTGTCAGCTAAATCTTCACTTTAAAAGTAAAGTGTAGGGCTCCCAGTTAGTGCAACCATATGAGTGTTGGCCAGGATTCCAAGAGAGCAAGATCAGCCTCACTCTCTCTGGGTGGGTAGGATGGCACAAGCTAGCTACAGTCTTCGCTAACATTTAAGCCATCGTTAAACATCAAACACAGAAATTACCATATTTCCTAGAATTTCCTGAAATAACAAAATATATTTTAAAATGTCTTCTATTGCTACATTTGTGTGACACTGTTTTTCGTCTTTGCCTTCAAAGCTATCACCTAAAAGAGTTGTCTTGGTTATTTACATTTGTGAAAGAATGGATCGCTCTCAGAAGCTCACTGAATTCCAATGTGGTACCGTGATAGGATGCACCGTGATAAGTCCAGTCATGAAATTTCCTCACTACTAAATATTCCACTGTCAAATGTCAGTGGTATTATAACAAAGTGGAAGTGATTGGGAATGACAGCAACTCAGGTAGGCCACATGAAATGACATAGCGGGATCACCAGATGCTGAGGCGTATAGTGCGCAGTCAGTCACTACAGGCCTCCAAACTTCATGTGGTCTTCAGATCAGCTCAAGAACAGCATAGAGAGCTTCATGGAATGGGTTTTCATGGCTGAGAAGCTGCATCCAAGCCTTACATCACCAAGCGCATTGCAAAGCGTCGAATGCAGTGGTGTAAAGTGCTGCCACTGGACTCTAGAGCAGCGGAGATGTGTTCTCCGGAGTGACCAATCACGCTTCTCTATCTGGAAATGGAGAAGTCTGGGTTTGGCAGTTGCCAGGAGAATGGTCCTTGTCTGAATGCATTGTGCCAAGAGTAAAGTTTGGTGGTGGGAGGATTATGGTGTGGAGTTGTTTCCAGGAGTTGGGCTTAAGCAGACCAAGAGATTTTGGACAATTTCATGCTCCCAACTTTGTGGGAACAGTTTGGGGACGGCCCCTTCCTGTTCCAACATGACTGCGCACCTCAACCCAATAGAACACCTTTGGGATGAATTAGCACAGAGACTGCAAGCCAGGCCTTCTCATCCAACATCAGTATATACAATAGTTTATAAAAAGTATCACTTAACTTATACACACACACACACACACACATATATATATATATATATATATATATATATATATATATATATATATGCAAAATGCTGGCCACTGGATAATCAACATGGCACCTCATGGAAAAGAACTCTCTGAGGAAGTGAGAAATAGAATTGTTGCTCTCCACAATGACGGCCAAGGCTATAAGAAGATTGCTAACAAACTGAGCTGTAGCACCGTGGCCATGGCCATACAGTGATTTTCCAGGACAGGTTCCACTCTGAACAGGCCTCACCAGGGTCGACCAAAGAAGTTTAGTCCATGTATTCATGTGTCATATCCAAGATATCCAGAGGTTGGCTTAAAAAAATAGATGTATGAGTGTTAAGATGTATTGGTGCAGAGGCTGAAGAAGTGAGAGGTCAGCCTGTCAGTGCTCAAACCATACGCTGCACAATGCATCAACTCGGTCTGCATGGCCGTCGTCCCAGAAGGAAGCCTTTTCTGAAGCTGATGCACAAGAAAGCCTGCAAACAGTTTGCTGAAGACAAGCAGTCCAAGAACATGGATTATGGAAACCATGTCCTGTGGTCTAAGCAGTACCAAGACAACTGTCTCTTGCCTGCAGTCAAGTATGACCCCCTCCCTTTGGAAACTGCGCCACATGGCAGTTTTCCAACTTGGTAACAACCTTAAACACACCTCCAAGATGACAACTGCCTTGCTGAAGGTAAAGGTGATGGACTGGCGAAGTATGTCTCCAGACCTGAACCCAATTTAGCACATGTGAGGCATCCTCAAGCGGAAGGAGGAGGAGCGCAAGGTGTCTAACATCCACCAGTTCCGTGATGTCATCAGGATTTCAGTAGCAACCTGTGCAGCTCTGGTAAATTCCATGCCCAAGAGAGTTAAGGTAGTGCTAGATAATAATGGTGGTCACACAAAATATTGACACTTTGACCACAACTTATGTTCACTGTGAGGTGTGCTCACTTGCATTACTATTACTATTTAGACATAAATGGCTGTGTTGAGGACAGTAAATCTTTCTCTCTCTCTCTCTCTCTCTCTCTATATATATATATATATATATATATATATATATATATATATATACACACACACACACACACACACACACACACTCACCGTTTGTTAACACAAATAGCTGAACAGCCAATCACATGGCCGCAACTCAATGCATTTAGGCATGTGGAGGTGGTCAAGACAACTTGGTGTGCAGACTGAGCATCAGAATGGAGAAGAAAAGTGAATGAAGTGACTTTGAACATGACGTGGTTGTTGGTGCCAGACGGGCTGGTCTGAGTATTTCAGAAACTGCTGATCTACTGGGATTTTCACGCATAACAATCTCTAGGGTTTTGTGGTTTATTTAGTAGCGATGCTGTGAAGGTGTAGGAACAGACTCTTCGGTGACACCCGTCTCTTGCATATAAAGATGTTTATTAGCATTGAGAGGTCAAAGTCACAAAACAAGCCTTCGCGAAACAGCTTGGAGAGAACAGCCAAAAAGAGGAAATATCCAGTGAGCGGCATTTGTGTGGACGAAAATGCCTTGTTGATGTGAGAGGTCAGAGGAGAATGGGCAGACTGGTTCCAGATGATAGAAAGGCAACAGTAACTCAAATAACCACTTGTTACAACCAAGGAACGCAGAATACCATCTCTGAACACACAACATGCCGAACCTTGAAGAAGATGGGCTACAGCAGCAGAAGACCACACCGGGTGCCACTCCTGTCAGCTAAGAACAGGAAACTGAGACTACAATTTGCCCGGGCTCACTGAAATTGGACAATAGATTTCAGCTGCGACATTCAGATGGTGGGGTCAGAATTTGGCGTAAACAACATGAAAGCATGGATACATCCTGCTTTGTATCAACGGTTCAGGCTGGTGGTGGTGGTGGTGTAATGGTGTGGAGGATATTTTCTACACTTTGGGTTTAAATCCCGCAGCCTACCTGAGCATTGTTGCTGATGTCCATCCCTTTATGACCACAGTGTACCCATCTTCTGATGGCTACTTCCAGCAGGATAATGCACCAGGTCACAAAGCTCATATCATCTCAAACTGGTTTCTTGAACATGACAATGAGTTCACAGTACTCCAGTGGCCTCCACAGTCAAAGGATCTCAATCCAATAGAGCACCTTTGGGATGAGGTGGAACAGTAGATTCGCATCATAGATGTCCAGCCGACAATCTGCAGTAACTGTGTGATGCTATCATGTCAATGTGGACCAAAATCTCTAAGGAATGTTTCCAACACCTTGCTTGTTGAAAGTATGCCATGAAGAATTAAGGCAGTTTTGAAGGCAAAAGGGGGTCCAACGTTTTACTAGCAAGGTGTACCTAATAAAGTGGCTGGTGAGTGTGTGTGTGTGTGTGTGTGTGTGTGTGTGTGTGTATATATATATATATATATATATATATATATATATATATATATATATATATATATATATATATATATAAACTTAGCAGAAAAAGATTTATGTTTGGTAGATTATTACTTTGTTGTAACAATGCTTCTTGGCAATAAATCTTATACTTTTGAAAGCCTGTTATTTTACCTTTTAAATGGTGCCACAGTAGAGCTGAGCATGTGGGTTGCGCCCATGAAACATTTGTCAAATCCTCTCTGCTAATGCCAAACAGCTTATGCTGCCATTGACTCGTTTGGTGTTTGGTGGACTGGATGAAGAAACAAGACATACTGGCAATTTAACAATTTATTCATTTAACAAACAGGAGCCTCCACCAAAAGATGTTACTCTATCGGTGCAGCAATCATAGCGTTCTCCGCGTCTTCTCCACATTTGACCCTACGATCCAACTGCTGTAGGCAGAATCTGGACTCATCGCTGAACATGAGGTTCCTCCACATGTTCAGGTTCCAGTGCACATGTTGCCGACATGTGTTGCAGTCTTTTCCGGATTGTCTGGGCAGAGAGCCGTCAGCCATATCGTCCTGCAAACCTCGACTGCAAATCTGTAGAAGACAGCCTACAGTACCTAAGTACTGACAGGGTGAGGAAACGATCTTCTTGGGGTGTTGTCTTCTTTGGAAGCCCACTTCGCGGCCTGTCTCTGACATCCCCGTTATATGGAACTTGGCGTTCAATTTGGAGATGGTACTAGGGCTCACTCCAAATAATGTCGCAACTTGGTTTTGTGGAACACCAGCTTGAAGTTGTCCTATCGCACAGGCCCTATCCAGATCAGTCAAACGTGGCATGCCGATTCTTGGAGCAGACACCTACTGACCACTGTAGCAGGGCCCATGCTCACAGGTGCTGCCAATCAGGTGCCTGATTGCTCAAAACCAGAAGCTCAAAACAAGTGTCAATAGCAACAGGAAAATAAGCTGTTTGGCAATGGCAGAGAAGATTTGGCTAATTTTTCATGGGTGCAACCAACATACTCAGCTCTACTGCTCATCCCACAAATGCATGTTTCTTATAACTGTGGCACCATTTAAAAAGGAAATTAACAGGCTTTCCAATGGTATAAGATTTATTGCCAAGAAGCATTGTTACAACAAAGTAATAATCTACCAAACACAAAGTTATATATATATATATATATATATATATATATATATATATATATATATATATATATATATATATATGTGTGTGTGTGTGTGTGTGTGTGTGTGTGTGTGTGTGTGTGTGTGTGTGTGTGTATATGCATCTAGAAGAACATTTGTGAGGTCAGACACTGATGTTGAATAAGAGGGCCTGGCCTGCAATCTCCATTCTAGTTTATCCCAAATGTGGTCGATTGGGTTGAGGTCAGGGCTCTGTGCAGGCCAGTCAGGTTTCTCCACACCAAGTCACCTAGTCATGCCTTTATGGAACTTGCTTTATGCACTGGGACACAGTCATGCTGGAACAGAAAAGGGCATTTCCCAAACTGTTCTCATAAAGCTGAAAGCATAAAACTGTTCAAAATGTCTTAAGCATTTAGATTGTCCTTCACTGGAACTAAGAGCCTAGGCCAACCCCAGAAAAACAGTCCCAAAGCATTATCCCTTCTCTACTTTACAGTTGGCACAATGCAGTCGACGAGGTAGTGTTCTCTTTGCATTCATCAAACCCAGGCTCATGCATAGACTGCCAGGTATACAAATGTGATTTGACATTTTACACAATATGTTTCCACTGCTCCGTAGTCCAGTGGCAGCGTACTTTACACCACTCCATCTGATGGACTGTGTTTGGTGATAAAACCATATACCATATTTGATATACAATTTTATATAAGTTAATCCAATATAAAGCCAATGGGCTTTAACATTAGTTATACATGTTAATGTTGCAAATTAATTTTGCAGCAGAACTTGTGTTTAATTTTTTCAGTCCCAAAATGGTACTTGCAATGGGGGTGCCCAAACTTTGGTATACAACTGTACTATAAGGAGAAACTATTTGTAATCAAATTCTTTGGTACTCAGCCAGCTGTTTTATAATCAGTCAATTCTTGTTTAGGTAGTTTAAGGTCAACCATGATTTTCGCTGCCCCTATGGCCCTGTAATCTAGTAGTTATTAATCACTATACTATTGTTATTTTTTTTAAATAATCAGCTCCACTCAGAACACTAGTTCAAATGATATACACTTTATGTTCAAAAGTTTGTAGACAGCTAATCCACTGTTTCTTCCTAAATCTTAAAAAAAGGAGTATTCCTTTAAAGCGATATCATATGCACCTGACCAGCTCTCCCCTGTGTGATTCATGTTCCCTAGGGGAATTAAGGACTTTTATGCACTATTTTTGGTCCTGTCCATCATTATCAGCATTCTGGAATCAGTTTACATCTGACATATCAGAGTTGATTGAGAAAGACTTCTTTTTAACTCCGGACTTATTCTTTCTAAATAACATCTCAAGCCTCAACTTGTCACTATGGCAGAGAAATCTACTGCTTGCAGCTCTTACCGCGGCAAAACTTCTACTGACCAAACGCTGGAACCCTACATGTAAGCTACACAGAACTGCTTGGATTCAAACCTTATTGGACATAATATCTATGGAACTTTCTACAGCTCGTATACACGGGGCTAAGGCCAGGACTCTGGGAAGATGGCATGACGCCTTTGAGAGGGTGAAACTGCTTCTCTTGCACAAGTGAACTCTCAAGACTCTGGAGATTGATGGCAGCAATGTTCTCTTATATGTGACTGTATATTGATTTGTTCGGGGGGGTCTGTCAGTAGGGGGGGCGGGAACCGGGAGGGTTGGGGAAAAAAAAAAGGAAAAAGAAACAATAAAACAATTGTTTACAAAAAAAAAAAAAGGAGTATTAATAGGGAGTTTGTCCTCTTTTGCTACAGTAACAGTCTCTAGTCTTCTGGGAGGACTTTACACTTGATGTTGGACCACTGCAGCGAGGATTCAATTGTGCTCAACCAAAAAAGCATTAGTGAGAGTCAGGTGCTGATGTTGGATGACATTCTGTATCACAAATGCCACTCCAACTCATTTCAGTGATATTCAGTGGTGCTCAGTCACTTCACTGAGCTCTTCAGTACAACCCATTTTAGTGCCAATGTTGGTCTACGGGGCTACATGACTGCATGCTTGATTTTAAGCAGCAGTGATGAATGAGGAATCAAAACTCTTATGAGATGCAGCATGTATAAGAGTAGCAGTGCATCATCATTGATAGTCCAGTATTCAATACAGTATGTGTTTTAACCACCATAATAGACATAAAAACAAAATTAAAGTTTAAAGTTTAAATGGGCTTCAGTTCTTTTAAAGAGACTATTTGCTACATTTTTCCCCTCATAAGGTCCACTCATAAGGTTCGGGTCGTTTTACCTCAACCAGTAAATGCTTGTTTTTTTTTTTTTTATGTCCATTTTACAATCTCTCTTTATCTCTTAAACTGTTACTATGCATTTCCTGTGCACTGATCTATGCAAATGAGGTCTGGTCTAATTGTCTACCATGTTTTATGCCTCGTTCAAAAAGTCGCGCCTGAAACATTCCTTATAACTTCAGTGTAAATGGGCAGGGCTAAACCACCCTAGGCTAAATAGACAGATATATACTATATGTCCAAAAGTATGTGGACAACTCACCACCAACTCTATTTGAGCTTATTCCCTCATCCTATTTCAAAACAATGGACATTAATATGGAATTGGCTTTTTGGGAACTTTTCTGGGAAGGTTTTCCACAAGATTTTGGAGTGTGTCCATGGGAATTTGTGCCCATATTTGTGCCACAATCAATGATCCAATTAATCCCAGAAGTGTTCAGTAGGGTTGACAGGTGTGCATCCCACTGGAGTTCTTATCAAAGACATCAAACCATGTATTTTTTTAACTTCACTTTGTGCACAGGGACACAGTCATGCTGGAACACAAAAAGTTCTTCCCCATACTGTTGTCACAAAGTTCGAAGATGGAAGGTCTCTTGATGCTAGAGGCTTCAGCAATATTCAGTAGCTTTCATATTAAGAAGAAGGCCACTGTCATGTAAAATAGCTCTAAGACGGACATCAGATCTTTTTGGCTGTTGTAAGAACAGTTCTATCCTTAACATCTGCTATGTTTATGAGGACACAGGACTGAGACTGCCTCAGGCTCCCAGGGGAATGAATATTAAGTTTGTGATTTGCTGTGGGCTGTGTAGTCTCTGTCTTCTAGCAAGGTCTTCTGTTGGCTCTAACAGCCCTCCCCTACTCCCACATACTCCTTCGTTCTTCTTTGTCTGTCAATCTGGCTTTGCTTAATTTTTCTCCTATATAATTTTGTATGCCTTTTGAAGAAGACTAACTGACAATACTGGCATACATAAACTGCAGGCAGACATGCAGGCTGTCTCCAGTCATTGTTGTCAAGATGGTCATTTTTTTTCAGCATTTCAGAAAATGTCTCAATATTGAGTGAGGAAAAAAATGGTAGAACTTTTGAGTGGCATAACCATAATGTTATGGACGCCAGTGCCAAAAAACGTAGTGGTCACCCATGTAGTGGTCACCCATATGAAAATTGCTTTTACTGAATAAAAAATTCAAATGTGATTTGCTTGTTTACTCATTATGGTTATGTCTCAAAGAATCAGATGCTCTCAAAGCCTTTACATCCATCTTTACATCCATCCATCCATCCATCCATCCATCCATCCATTCACTAGCACATAACTTTAAACTAAATGTACATTAGAGTACTTTTCTAAGATTTGAATGAATATAGTGTAGCGTACCGCTGCCAGTTCATTTGGCTGTGTACACTTGTGAGGTGTGGCTGCACAGAGTAAAGAGCACGGAAGCAAGAGAGACTAGTTGTTGTATATATATATATATATATATATATTTGTTGGACTATTCTGTGCTGGGTCATGGGGTAGGTTGTGCAGTGTCAATACAGTCTTGTAGAGACGTGTGCCTGGTATGCCAACTGTTCAAGAGCACTAGGCAGCATTGCATGTTCAATAAAAACAAAGTTTCCTTTAAAAACGTTGTGATTTCCACTTTTCTTTCTTTACCAAGTTATCACATTGGTGATGAGAAGGGCATAGCACTCCCAGTAGGCTGCTGAAGAATAGCAGAGGGAGGCCGAGAGAGTGTTGCGGCTGTAGCTGCCACTCCCGGTAGCATAGAGATTGACGTTGCAAGCTATGAGAAACTCTGCCACTATGGGCAGGAGGATGCAGCATTCATTCTCCCTGCTCCAGTGCTCCAGAGAGGAGGGTGCAACTCCTGGGGGAGGACTGGTGGCACACATTGCCAAGGGCGTGCCCACAATATGTGTGTTTGTAGGAATAGCAGACGTTCTGAGTAGGAGAAAGACCTTCCTCAAACTCTGCGCGAACTCTGCTTGGACATGTTTCATCTATGGCAATGCATGTTGGTAAAACTGGATCTTGCCTTAACACTAGAAGTCCCAGAGATTTCAACCTACCCCCTGAAGTCCTGAAAGTGGGTCAAAAGACCCTTAGTCCAAACCGATGACTCTGATGGCTCCAATTAGCATCCTTTCATTTGTAAATGTGGCCATTACCTGAGGAATCTGCAAGGGGACCCACAGCCTGCCTACACACAAACACCTCTCATCCCCCTCTGCCCAAATTCTACAGACAGGCCTGAGTGAGCTTGTTTCAAGAAACATACAGGAATTGGCAGCAAGATTATTCACAGGAAAAAAAATCTTACAACATCAATAGACACACTGCAGTTTACTTATATGCATTTCTTACTTTATATCCTTTAATTCTATTTACTTCATATCTTAGTCCTTAGTCAAAAACATGAAAAAATATATCTCATTCTCATTCCTTTCTTTTTATTTTCTTTTTGTCGTCCAATACGTTTTTTTTTATTACTCAACATATTTTATGCTCACATATTCTTTCCCCTTTTGTTCTTTTCTTTTCTTTTTCTTTTCTTCACAAAAAATACAAGGTTTTGTCTATTCATTCTTTTAATTTTTTAATTTTACCTTTTTCTTCACCTGCTTTTTCTTCTCCTGTTCTTCCCTTCCATTTCCTTCTTTCTTTTCTCTACATTGTTACATGTATGTATATATGAATATTATTTGAAAACTGTTTGACCATGCTGGCTAGCAAAATAAGCTGGCCAATAATAATTTATGCTGACTAATAAAAAAAAGCAGGTGAAGAAAAAGTTAAAAATAAAAATTTAAAAGAATAAATAGACAAAACCTTTTATTTATTTATTTATTTAAGAAAAGAAGGATAAGGATGAAAACTGTTTGACCATGCTGGCTAGCAAAATACAAAAACATAGATTAGCTGGGGGTAGGTTGAATAGTGTGTTACCTGCAAGCCTATGCATGCCAAAAGAGGACTGATAGTGCTCTAATGGTTAGGTAGAAGGAGGGGGCATGTCCTGAGCATGGTGGCATGATGGTGCACATTTTGAACAAATTTAAGTTGATTTAAATTAAAGTTGATCTTTTTTTTTCAATTGGTTTGGCTCATTTCTTGAAACCGAGGTGACATTCTCAAAACACCATGTGAAACACAGCTCAAGACACTTTTTTGGGGCATTTTGAGGGAACTGACAATTTGTATAAAACACACATTTTGTTTTGAAGCATACATAAAGTGTATGGGGGAGATGTGACCTTTCGCTGCTGATCTGTGATGTTGTGCTGCATTATACAGGTCATTTTGCCAAAAGTACATATAGTTTGCAAAACATACAATCTGTTTCAAGAAATATGCAAAAGTTTTTAAAAAAGATGTGGAAGAAGTGGGTTCAAAATGACAGTTTAGAAAAAGAAAACAAATTAATTGTGTTGATCCACCTCAACCTCTTGCAAACCTTGCAGGGTGTAAGCAAAAGAATGTAAGTTGCTCCTGAATGTCTGTCCACCCCCCAGCTGCATTGTTGTGCAGGGGACATGCATAAGGTTGCTAACACCTTAGCAAATTTGCATGCAGCCTTTTGTGCTGTGGGGGATAAATAGGAACAAAGAAGCAGAAACAAAATGCAGAGAAGGTTCACCACTCAACAGGCATTGGAACGGATCCTGAGTAACACCAACCCTTGTGACTCAGATGGAGAAGACATAGTCCTTCAACCGGATTCGGACTCTGAGCTGTCTTCAGGTTAGATTTCTCAAATTACCTATTTCCATTTTCTGACTATCTTTTTTATTTAGAACCAAAACAAAATGTTACATTTTTAATTATTTATCTTGCAGATGAGGAAACTCCTCCTCTACTAAAAAAGAGAGCTCGGTTGGCGAGTGAGCCAACAGAGACCGCAAAAGATGGTACAGTGTGGCGTGAAGAACAAGTGGGGAAACGTCTCCATTTCACCCCAGTAGAACCATACCCTACAGATGGAGAGCCAAGAGCTAGTGTCCGGAGTCGCCTTCAGAGCTTCCTCTGTTTTATCACTCTTGACATGCTTCATAGCATTCAAGAATGGACGACACAACATGCACGTCACACGGAGCAGGTGGATTGGTTCATGGATCTCCCAGAACTAATGGCATTTATTTCAGTCATTATCTTGAGGGGGGTGACCAAGGTTCCATCACTACGTGACAGCTGGTCAGCAAACCTTGCAAACCCAAGGATCATTGCAACTATGGCCCGAAACCGCTTCCAAGACATCATGCAACACCTACGCTTTGATGACATGTTCACACGCAGTGAGCGAGCAGAGCCCGATAAGTTTGCTGCAATCTCTGACTCGCTGCTGTTTTCTGCAATACAGTGCAACAAAACCAGACAAGTTTGGTATTAAGTTTTGGGTGGCTTGCGACTTGAAATCAAAGTACATCTGTAATGTCCTCCCATATCTTGGCAAGGACCCCAGTCGTCCCAACGGGGAGAGACTGTCCGAGACTGTAGTGATGAGGCTGATGGAACCATTCATGGACAAGGGCAGAACTGTAACCACGGACAATTTCTTTACATCACTCTCACTTGCACAACGACTGCTTAGCCGGAAAATCACTATCCTCGGCACAGTCAACAAGAGTCGCTGGGAAATTCCTCAATCCACTAGACAGATGGACCGCACTGAATTCCCCACTCAGGTGTTTTCAACCACTGGTGCAACACTGACAGTGTATGCACCCAAATGGAAGAAGGTCGTCTACATTCTCAGCAGCATGCACAGTGTGGTTGAGACTGAGGATACCACCAAAAGGAAGCCAAACATGGTCACACAATACAACAACACAAAGTGCGGGGTGGATGTAATGGACCAAATGCGGGAGTACAGCGTGCGTACAGGAACACGGAGATGGCCAGTCGCCATGTTCTACAACATGATTGACATGGCAGCACTAAATGTACATGTGCATTATCAGGCATGCACTGGGGTGCAGGAGAGACGGGTGGACTTGGTTGAACTTGCAAAAGAGTTGGGTGACTCTCATGTGAGTGAGAAGAAGGCACGCAAGGAGAAAATGCTTCGGCAACAACCTTCCACACCCAGCCCTGGCAAAAGGGCAAAGTGTCAGGTCAACCATCGATGCACGAACAATTGTGCAACTGTGAGATGTGTCGACTGCTACAAATACACGTGTGGCAAATGTACCAGGGACATACCCTGGCAGTGCCAGGTATGTTCTGACAGTGCAGAAAGACTGCTGAGTGAGTGCTGAAATGCTAGCCACACAAGGAAATGCCACTCACACACACTCAGCCCCCCACTGCAGACTATTGATGATGATGATGATGAAGATGAATGAAGCCTTTATTGTCACATAGTCACCAAAGTAACCAGCGAAATTATGATCAACCCGTCCGAGCACATACAATATGACAAGGGGGGAGACAGGACAGGAAGACGGCATGAGAAACAGAGAAACAGAATACATTGTATTGTAAATATGTGTGGAATTGTTTTATTCCTTGTATTTTTTGTATTATTTTTAATAACAAAAATAAAAAGCATGGAAACAAATAAGAGTTGTTCTTAAATTTTTCACGCTGAAATTTCAGTCCTCTTGACACAAATGTCATTACTCACAGCTGTACCTTGCTGTAAAATTTCTAATTCTCTATTTAAAATAAAAAAAAATAAATCATTCATTGTTTGCTTTTTTGCTCAAATAAAACTAAACTAAATACAAAATGTATAATCTTTATATTATCAAATACAATAAACTGAATAGAACTAACTAGAAACTAAATAGCTAAACTCAATGGCAAACCTCCTGTGGTGCGCCAGTAATGGCCTTATTTACAGAACAAAAGACGGTGATTATAGGATGTTAGCTAAAAATCCTTAAGGTCACTCGACCCGTCTCTGGGTTCCAGAGGTAGAAATGTTAAATGACCCCTCTCTGGGACTTCTAGTGTTAAGTCATGGATACGCAGTTGTACACATATGAGGATCCCAATAAAGATTTTAGTAGGCTTTGTCACCAAGGGCCCCCGTGCAATTGCTCCCTAACCCCACCCCACTCCCCATCAAAAAAACATCAGATTTTGCTAGAGTTTTAAACATCTAAGTTCCTACATGGTTCTTAGCTTGGACATATGGATATAACTTATATACATTATGTAAAGATTCTTTAAACTTTAAAAAGACTTCACACTTTCATATTTAGTCCTTCACGAAACTATTCACTGAAATGTTTTTTAAGAAAACCAAAATGATTCTTCTAAGGCAGGGCAGTTCAATTTTATCAACAAAGGGCCAGCGTGGCTGCAGGTTTTATTATTCCAACAAACTAGTAGCACAAACGATCAGCTGATTTAACAAATAGATTCAGGTGTGCTTCTGCTTGTTTGGAGTGAAACTGCAGCAACACTGGCCCTTTGCAGATAAGACTGGACACAGTTGCTCTACGGCAACACTCCAAAGAACCCCTTTTCGCATATTTATGCCTTGACTTGTAACAGCAAGAAGCCATCTTAACAGCAAGTATCATTCCACTGGTGTGATCATCAGCTCATTGTTCAATTCTGATTTTGCTTTTTGCTCTGTCACTCTTCGCCTGCTGTATCATTTTCACCTCTAGCATGAATACGTACTCCACCTCCCCCTGCACGCACACACTGCCACACAAAAACACCAGTCCCTTCCCTCTCGCTTCATCTTCCGGATTTTCAGCATCATTACCTCCTCATCTCTCTCTCTCTCTCTCTCTCACCCATCCCTTGTTCTCTTTCAAATACGGGTAGAAAATACCCCCCCACCCCCACCCCCCTTTTCCCTAGCGATGAATGTGGTGGCGGCATCGATAAGCCATTTCCATGGAAACAGGCTAGCTTCTCTCAGCCAATGAGAGCACCCTGTGCATTGAACGCTCCTCCAATTACTTTGGTGGGTTTGGTAAGCTGGGCTTGTCAAGGTGAATGTTCAGAGAAGCATGAGCACTTCCTCTATAGTAAATTTAGCCCCCCACCCCCCTC
Organism: Pygocentrus nattereri; assembly: GCF_015220715.1. Lineage (NCBI taxonomy): Eukaryota > Metazoa > Chordata > Actinopteri > Characiformes > Serrasalmidae > Pygocentrus > Pygocentrus nattereri. The sequence continues at coordinate 25,268,908 of NC_051211.1, forward strand.
CTCTATAGTAAATGTAGCCCCCCCCTTTCTAAAACATATACATCCATTACTCTTGCTCCATTGCCTCAGAACCTTTCGCCTCAGAATGTCTCTAAAATGGATGAAAAACACTTTTCAGTTTCCAGATCTGCAACCCAGAGCATGGTTATTATGGGAAGTGGCTTATGTAACACAACACAAGCTAGGTTTCTGAAAGCACTGGTAGGCTTAATAAGTGAAAGAGAACAGAGAGGGTGCAGCATTGCTTAGCCTGCTATAGTGAATTGATGACACTAATGGACCCACATGCCTCGCAAGAGAGATGAGCATTAGGGGTGTACCACAATGACAATTCTTTGGGAAACACACACACACACACACACACACACACGTTTTCTAAGCTGTTCTTTGGGAAACAATTCAGGGTAATTCAATTCAATTACAATTCATCATGATTCAATTTGATTAGATGTTTTGGTACAATTTGGAACTATGTTTAAAGAATGATAACACAGTGGTGAAACAATAACAAACACATGAATAGTCTAAGGGCCCATGTTGTAAAAAAAAAACAAAAAAACATAATTTTCTCTACTTTTTGGTAAAGTTTATTAATATTGCTAAAATTTCCGGTCCATGCAGTCCCCGGAACATAAGAAGCAAAAACAGCCTGTTTTAAATGTACTGTTTCTGTCTGTCATGAAATTTACATAAATTATATGGGCAACAATATGTGTACTCCCTTCTAACTATTGAGTTTAGGTTTCTGGCCCTCTCATTGCTAACAGGGGTCAAATATGAAGCATGTATTGATACAGTTTTCATAGACAAACATTGACAGTAAAACAGATCATACTGAAGATCATACTGAACATGGTCACAGGAAGCCACAAGTCAATTTTTGAAACGCCTTTCTTGCTAGATCTGTCCCTGTCAACTGTAAGTGCTATTATTGCAAAATAATATAGCAAAAACACAGACTAGGGCCGCTAAGTGCTAAAGCATGTGGCACGTATAAATTCTATCTATCCTCTGTTGCATCACTCACTATAGAGTTCCAGACTGCCCCTGGAAGCAACATCAGCACAAGACCTGTGTGTCTGACTCATGAAATGAGCTTCCATAGCTGAGCAGCTGCACACAAGCCTAAGAATACTATGTACAATGCCAAGCGTCAGCTGGAGTGGTGTAAAGTACACTGCCTCTGGACTCAGTGGAGCAGTGGAAATGTGCTCTCTAGAGTGATGAATTATGCACAGAAAAGAATTATGTGGAGGAATGATACTTGTCTATGGCTGTTTTTCAGGGTTTGGCCTGCATCAAGTAAATACTTTGGCTAAAAGTTTTTTCATAACCGATGATACAATTCACTGATCCGGGAACTGTGGGCCAATGCAGACATCAGATATTTTTCATGTACATATCTGCTGATGATAATACACAAAAATGTAGAAATATTCTAACTGATAAAACAGTTTGGTAGGGGATTCTATGTACTGCAACATTTTGCAGCTTTGAGGACCTTGGTTGGAGAACCTGGAGGTTCCTCCACCTCACAGCGGTGGAGCTTTTGCTAGATCTATTTAGCAATATTGCCTTTTCCTAGTTGAAGAGGGCGGCACGGTGGCATGGTGGGTAGCGCTGTCACCTCACAGCGAGAAGGGCCTGGGTTCGATTCCCCGGCCGGGCGGCCAGGGTCCTCTCTGTGTGGAGTTTGCATGTTCTCCCCGTGTCTGCGTGGGTTTCCTCCAGGTTCTCCGGTTTCCTCCCACAGTCCAAAGACATGTAGTCAGGCCAATTGGACATGCTACATTGCCCCTGGGTGTGAGTGTGTGTGCAACTGTCTGTGTGTGTCTGTCTGCCCTGCGATGGACTGGCGGCCCATCCAGGGTGTATCCTGCCTTCCGCCCGAAGACTGCTGGGATAGGCTCCAGCACCCCCCCGCGACCCTGACGGAGAAGCGGCTTAGAAAATGGATGGATGTAATTGTATCAACATGAACGTAGCAAACCACTCTACAGTAATGTCACCAACCTTCCTGCTGGAGGTCTGCATTCTTGCAGGTTTCGCCCTCAACACAGATTTAACACTCTGCAGTAATGTCTCCCTTCATGTGTGGAGTCTCACAAAGCTACAAAATCACCTTTAAAGGGCAAAACGTAGACCACAAGAAGGCAGACCTCCAGGAGCATGGCCTGTGACCTCTGCTGTGGCCTGATCAGCTGTCTAACAGAGGAGGGAGCGAAGTTTAAGGAACTTAAGGCTCAACACATCAAACTTAATCTTATTTTCTTAAGAGGCAGTGATTTAAGTGCAGAACAGTGACCTTGACAGACACCATGGTAGCAGGGCCCCACGCACAATCTGCTTCCTGAACAAGGCGCTGCGGAGGATTCTCTCACCTCCATGTTTCACGGCTGCAGTTTCTGTGGAGTTACTCGCCGGCCCGTGCGCCATCTGCTGTTTGGGAAGCGTAGTGGTTTTTCCAGGTTGCCTGTAGCAGTGTCGTGCTGTAGCGTCAGGGCCTGAGTTTTATCAGAGGGGAATCTCACTGCCGAACAACCATAACAAAGCTGCGTTATACGCAATATTAAATGCATAAATAATTGGGCTCAGGAGATATCTGTGAGGCAACAGTGCGCCATCTGCTGGCTGTGCTGTTACACAGAAACATAATGCAACATGTTAGAGCCCAGCTTCTATGTATTTGCTCACTTTGGCACGTGTATAATGTAAAAACGTTAAATTCAGCAAATAAACGGTAACTGTGCAGTAAAACGTGCAGGATCAATATAATCAATATCATCATGTACATCAATATCAACCGAGGTCACAAATAGAAGATAATCTTTTCTGTAATTGCTCAATATTTCATCATATGAAATTCTGATGGTGATAAAATAATTGCATCTATTAGTGAGCATCTTACATCCTGTTTTTTTTTTTGTTTGTTTTTGTTTGCTTGTTTTTTGTTTTTTTTAGAGGAAAGTGACTTATTATCAATAATGACCTATTAAACTCCCATCTCTGTGCTCCATCCCAGCACTGCTATCTTTTAATTTTATGCAGGTTTAACAGAAATCATCCATCCATCCATCCATCCATTTTCTAAGCCGCTTCTCCATCAGGGTCGCGGGGGGGTGCTGGAGCCTATCCCAGCAGTCTTCGGGCGGAAGGCACGATACACCCTGGACAGGTCGCCAGTCCATCGCAGGGCTAACATATGCTAAAGAACAGTATCAGTATCAGAACTGTAAAACGCTGCTCGGTTCCGCTTGGTTTATTAGTTAATAGTTTACCCTATTAGAAAATCTTGTCAAGTAAACGATGGAGTATTGACAGTGAACGTACATTTAAATGAAGCTGGAAAAAGGCAACTCACCTGTTTTAAAGTCGTTCTCTTAACTTTAGCAGCACAAAGTAGACCAAACACAATTGCACTTTTTCTTGCACTACCACGGACAAACTCTAGGTGGGGGAATCATCTGTGTACCATGAGGGCAGTTGTATCAGTGTCATGGGCGAATTGTAACACCTTGTTGTACTGTACACTGGCCTAGAGAATAATAACAGGAGTGAAATCTTAGTATATATGAAATGTTATATTCATCTGTTCTCTTGGTGGCCATGTGTTGAAATGTGTAAGATTTCTATTTTTTTTTTCTAAAGAAATGTTCTTTTTTTTCCAAATCTTTTTATTGCCTTTTGTAGAATCGCAGACATATTACACTTTTCAAGTAAAACAACAAAAAGTGAATTTCTGCATCAACCTCTTACTCTTTGACCTTAACCCACCCACCCCCTTAGAACACCTACTAGCACTAAAGCTGCTCCTGGGAATCTCACAGAGATAAACAGAATGTCTACCAGAACAAGAGTGGTCTAAATCCATATGTAAATAATAATACATGTAAATAATAGATTACAATATGTACAAATATATAAATAACATTAAAGGGGGAGATTAAATCAAAACAGAAAAGAAAAGAATAGATAAATAAATAAACAATAAAATAATAACAATAATGATAGATAGATAGATAGATAGATAGATAGATAGATAGATAGATAGATAGATAGATAGATAGATAGATAGATAGATAGATAGATAAAAAAGGGTCACACATACCTCTCAATTCACTTATTTAGGCATCGCTATATTCAAGTAAAACAGAGTTGTTGATAAAATCAAGCATAGGATCCCAGGTTCTGTGAGAGAATCCCAAGGAAACCTTCAGGGAGAATCTTAGCTTTTCGAGCTTTATGCATAATAGGACATCCCGGATCCAACTACCGTGTGATGGTGGAGAGGCCTGTTTCTATTTAAGAAGAATCGTAAGTCTGGCCAGCAAGGTTGTGAAGGCAATAACACACTGTGATGTCGCAGGCAGGCCCAAATCAGGGATCTTGCCAAATAGGGCTGTTAAAGGATTAGGGCCTAAATTAGAATTGAGGACTTGATTGAAAGTGTCAAATATAATGGACCATAAACTAGTAAGTCGGGGGCACGTCCAGAATCGTATGAGATAATAATTCCCAAGTTCTCCTCCCATGATTTTCTAAGGGTTTCAGTAGGTTCTACCTGTACTGATTTGAATTAAATTATAAATAACAGATATGAGTCACTTTTTGGAATAATCAAGAGTAAGAAATTGATCGATATAGGTTTCAGGAGGACAATTAGGGAAGTGGGGGAATAGTTTTTGAACAAAATGTCAGGCCTGAAAAAATCGAAAGAGTTGATTATTGGGTAAGTTAAGTAAGTTGGGTAAGTCTGAAAAGGGTGAAAAGACACCATCCTTATAAAACTCGAAGAGTGTAGTAAGCCCATTACTTGACCAGAAGCGGAAAGCCAGCTGAGAGCAGGATGGAGGAAACAAGTGTTTTTTTTAAGATGGGCATATGGATTGAGGCATTATGAAAACCAAAATGTTTCCTAAATTGGAGCCAAATTTTTATAGTACTGATAACAACTGGATTCATAGGAGCTTTGTTCACAGATATGGGGAGCTGAGAACAAAGTACAGTAAATAGGGAGCTATGAGAGGATGAGAACTCAATATCTGGATCTCAATAGGTGGAAGGCCATTTGGTGCTTTCCAATAGGCCCAGTAGAGTAATTTATGGATATTACAAGCCCAATAGTCGTGACGAAAGTTATGGAGTGTCAAGCCTCCTTCAGACCATGAGAGCTAGAGAACTGACCTTTTGAGACATTTGTTTGTTTGTTGTCCCATAAAAATGTATTCAGCAGATGATCAAGGTTGACAAAAAAGGATTTACTAATAACCACAGGATATGTTGAAAAGTATATAAGAATCTAGGAAGTGTGACCATTTTAATCAAGCTAACACAATGTAAGTGACAATGGAAGGGAGGCCCACCTGATTATGTCTGATTGAAATTTGTCCAGGAAAGGCAGAAAATTTTTGAAGAAAAGGTCATTAAATTAGCTGGTAAAGAATATCCCAAAGTACTTTAATCCCCAACAAAACCCCTTTTAAAACCCCTTACTTTAATCCCTTAACAAAAAATAGCTATAAATAGTTTAATTAATTCATAACCAGAGAGATGGCTAAACTGGTCCAGAATTTCCAATATTGGTGGAAGGGATGAGGTGGGCTTAGAAATGTAAAGAAGAAAATCATCTGCGTAAAGGGAGAGTTTATGTATTACATTGTAACGTGCAATGCCCTCAAATCTGTCCTGGCTACGAAGTCAAATCGCTAAAGGCTCTATCACCAGGTTGAAAAGCAAGGGAGATAGCGGGCATCCCTGGCATGTCCCACGGTATAAAGGGAAAGGTGGTGACTTCATACTGTTAGTATGGATGGAAGCAGTTGGGGCAGTGTATAAAAGACGGATCCAACGAATAAAGTTAGACTCAAAACCAAATTTGTCTAAAATGAAGAACAGATAACCCCATTCCACCCTATCAAAGGCTTTTTCCGCATCAAGGGACACTACAATTTCAGGAGAGTTGGAAGACGAGGAATATAAAATATTAAGTAACCTCCTAGTGTTGAAGAATTAGTGTCTGCCCTGTATAAAACTGGTTTGGTCAGGGGCAATAAGGTCTGGCCTAATCTGCTGAAGCCGACGAGATAGAACTTTGGCCAGAATTTTAAAATCTACGTTTAAGAGCGATATTGGTCTGTAACTGCTGCAAAGGGTCAAGTCTTTGTCCTTTTTGAGTAACAAAGAAATAGTCGTTGCAGATAAGGTTGGAGGAAGGCTGCTTTTTTCAAATGAATCACTGTATAACCTTGCTAAGATTGAGAGAAGCTGTGTAGAAAATGCTTTGTAGAATTCTACTGTAAAACCATCAGGAGTGGAAGATTTTCCATTTTGGATTGACCCTATTGCCTCTTGTGTCTCCAGCGTGGAAATGGGCCTATCTATGGCCACGGCCAGAGTCTCTTTAACTTTGGGGTAATTTAGTGTGTCAAGACAGTGTAACTCTAAGGGGTTGAAAGGCCGTAGAGGTTGGAATAATAATCAAAAAAGACTGGTAATTTCAGATGGGTCTGAGGTTATATTGCCCGAGGGTAACTTGATCTTAGAATCAACCTGGAGGCATAGGCCTAGAACTGTTCATTTTAACCATTTATAAATGTATTTTTAAAGCTTTATTTACTGCTTTAAACGCTACAAGAAATAGTGTAGATTTCTTTTATTTGTGTTTTATTTATGTTTTATTTGATATTTTAAAAAAAATATTTGTTATATATTGTGTTCATTTTACTATTCATGATTTTATTATCTCAGTATTTAGAAATAAAATAATGTTTTCCTCCATTTGGATGAAGATATAAATACATTTATTTGAAATAAATATGAATCTATATTACAGTCATATGGGAAAGTTTGGGCACACCTAGTCATTACATGTTTTGTTGATGTTCTAAGTGGCTCAAAGGCTGAAGATCTTGCCAAACATTGGCTGATCTGTTTCCCTTCCAAAAAGCAGGCCACCAAAGACAAATGCACATTACCAAACCACACTCTGGCACTGGGCCTAATAATCGATTGAGGAAAAAGGCAGCTGTCTCCTTCTCAGACAAAACAGTTCATAGGCATGGCCTTTGACTCCATGTCACAGGCCACTCTAAGTCTAATTCGAGGGTTGCTGCTTGGCTCAAGACTGCCATTTCTGATTTTGTTGGCATGGTGACACAGGTGGTAGCACTGGAGATCCTGCACATCTGGGCATTTCAGATGGCCAGCTGGATCCACTAAGCCAAAGATTTGTCCTTTTTCATATCTCCACTTTAACCGTGGTGGCAGGGCAGTTCTTTGCTCTGCGTTAAATTTCCTCATGTGCAGTGGTGAACACAGATGCCTCTATCACAGGGTGGGGTGCAGTTTGGCCCCACATATGGGTACAAGTATGGCCAACAGAGATGGAACAAGAACATATCAACCTCCTTTGGCTCTCATCACCTGTTTCAGTCCACCACTGCTATCACAGTCTCACTACCACGTCATGACTTAAGCAAACAATTCCTCATATCCCAATAACACAAACTTGCAAATTTGGCTATAAAGTAGAAAGCTATGTGACTTTTAGTTAATGACATTTATGTAACTTTGTGATTTATAACTGATTCATTACATTAATTTATCAGTGTACTGAGGCTCAAACAAAGTTTAGCAATGCTGAGATAAATGACTGGCCCATCACAGTGATTTATCAGTCTGCTGAGGATTTAACAGGACCAGTGTTTGTAAAAAGGAGTTGTTCTTCCACGTACATCTTTATGCAACATGCACTGATTTTAAAATAGTTCATAAACAAGCACTAGATGGTGTTTCTTCTAAAGATGTTCTATATTTTGGAAACACTTTATTTATAGTGGTACAACCCCAATTCCAATGAAGTTGGGATGTTGGGTAAAACATAAATAAAAACATAACGCGATGATTTGCGAATCCTTTTCAACCTATATTCAATTGAATACACTACAAAGACAAGATATTTAATGTTCAAATGGATAAATTTTATTGTTTTTTGCAAATATTCACTCATTTTGAATTTGTTCAACATGTTCCAAAGAAGTTGGGACAGGGGCATGTTTACCACTGTGTTACATCACCTTTCCTTTTAACAACACCCAATAAGCGTTTGGGAACTGAGGACACTAATTGTTCAAGCTTTGTAGGTGGAATTCTTTCCCATTCCTGCTTGATGTACAACTTCAGTTTCAGCATTAATGGTGCCTTCACAGATGTGCAAGTTACCCATGCCATGGGACTAACACACCCCCACACCTTCAGAGATGCTGGCTTTTGAACTTTGCGCTAATAACAATCCGGACAGTCCTTTTCCTCGAGGACACAACGTCCATGATTTCCAAAAACAGTTTGAAATGTGGACTCGTCAGACCAAAGGACACTTTTCCACTTTACGTCAGTTCATCTCAGATGAGCTCAGGCCCAGAGAAGCCAGTGGCGTTTCTGGGTGTTGTTGATATTTGGCTTTCGCTTTGCATGGCAGAGTTTTAACTTGCACTTGTAGATGGAGCGACGAACTGTGTTCACTGGCATTCAGTGTTGGTTTTCTGCCTTGCCGCTTACTTGCAGAGATTTCTCCAGATTCTCTGAATCTTTTGTTGATATTGTGGACTGTAGATGATGAAATTCTAAAATTCCTTGCAATTGCACGTTGAGAAATGTTGTACTTAAACTGTTGGACTATTTGCTCACGCAGTTTTTCACAAAGTGGTGAACCTCATCCCATCCTTGCTTGTGAACGACTGAGCCTTTCCTGGATGCTTCCAATTAACCTGTTCACCTGTGGAATGTTCCAAACAGGAGCATTTTTTGGAGCATTCCTCAACTTTCCCAGTCTTTTATTGCCCCTGTCCCAACTTCTTTGGAACGTGTTGCAGGCATCAAATTCAAAATGAGTGAATATTTGCAAAAAACAATAAAGTTTATTAAATTAAATAATTAAATATCTTGTCTTTGTAGTGTATTCAATTGAATATAGGTTGAAAAGTATTTGCAAATCATCATATTCCGTTTTTATTTATGTTTTACACAACGTCCCAAGTTCATTGGAATTGGGGTTGTACTTGATTGTAGATGATTATTAAATTCTTAACAGATTAGTAACATATTAACAACGTATCAGTGAGGTAGAAGTAGTGAAGCATCTGAATACATTGAAGTAAATATCTTGTAGATGTTCAAAACTCTGGCCCTAATCCTAACCCTAACCTCAACCCGAAACCTAATCCTAACCCTCATATGTTTTTAATACGTTACTGAGAGTCTGTTGACTGTTTGTTTCATTTAAAAGGAGCACTCAATGAAGTGATGTTTTATAAACAAAGTGGGTTTAGTATTCTACCAACAATATAAAAAATCTTCTTAATACTGTTAAGAAAAAAGAAAAATCGAAACAAATAAACAATAACAAACAGTACAATAACAAGTTGTGCAAGATAAACAATGTACAGTAATTACAACCAAGTTCAAGCACAACTTTGAAAGCTGTAAAGAATATCCAATATGCCTATCCTTCAAAAAATCTCAGATGGTTCCCTGCTCTCAAGATAGGATTTTAAATACTGGCACAGCAAATCAGAATTTAGGACCTGAACTATCCATTTTATTTTATTTATAATTATTTATTTTTAATCTAAAACACATGCTGGAAAACTTTAAACCGTGGATGTGTTACATTTAGTAAATAAATAGCAATTGTACATTAAATATAATTTGTATCTGTAAATATAATATTGTCCACTTGTACATGTATCTCAGCTATGACCTGGCCATTGGAAGGACGAGGATAATTCCGGGCCACTAAGAGAGCAAGAAAAAGAAACTGCATTAAAGTATTTGCCCATGTCGCATTCACTGCTTCTGCTGTCCCACATAATAAATGGAAAACACCTGGGACAAATGGCACATGCTGGGCAAATATTAGGGTGAGCATGCATTCACTGAGCACTTTATTAGGAACATACTAATGCTGGGTAGGGCCTCCCTTTGGTTCTGAAAAACAGCCACAGTTCTTCATGGCATGGATTCCACAAGATAATGTAAACATTTCTTTGAGATTCTGGCCGATTTTGACCTGAATGCATCATCCATTTCCTTCACATTTTTCTGGTGCACTTTCATGCTCCTAATTTCCTGTTCTACCTTATCCCAAAAGTGTTCTACTGGATTCATATCCGGTGACTGGTAAGGCCACTGAAGAGCATTAAACTCATTGTCATGTTTGTGAAACCAGTTTGAGATGATTTCTGCTATGGTGCATTATCATGCTGGAAGTAACTCATGAGCTCAGAGATGCACATGGTCATCGCTAATACTTAAATTGGCTGTGACATTCAACTGATGACTGATTGGTGTTAATGGGCCCAAAAATGTGCCAAGAAAACATTTCCCACATGATTGCACCACCTCCACCAACCTGGACTGATGACACAAGGCAGGGCGGTTCCATGGATTCATGTTGTAGGCACCCTACCATCTATGTGCCTCAGCAGAAATCAAGATTCATCACACCAGCCAATGTTCCAGTCTTTAACTGTCCACTTTGGGTGAGCCTGGGCTCACTGCAGCTTCAGCTGTCTGTTCTTGGCTGGGAGAAGTGGAACCTTATCAAGTCTTCTGCTGTTGTAGCCCATCTGCCTCAAGGTTTGACGTGTTGTATTCTAAGATGCTTTTCTGCTCACCTCAACTGTACAGAGTGGTTACTGGATGTTTTTTCTTCATTGCAGTACACTACACACTGTCGTATGTGAAAATCCCAGCAAATCAGCAGTTTTAGAAATACTCAAACCAGCCCATCTGACACGAACAAACATGACACAGTCAAAATCACTGAGATCACATTCTTGCCCCCATTCCAATGATTAGGTGAACATGACCTGAAGCTACTGGCAGGCCTGATTTTAGTTCCCCGTCCAGTCCTGATATTAGATCATCTGTAATCCAGAAGCAATGAAAAGCAGTTATGTTGTTATTAAGACTTTAAGTACAAGCAGATGATTAACTGCTTTTGTATTCTTTACAGCAAGTTCTTATCTGTAAAATGAGGTTCTACTTATTGATTCCTTGTGACTTTTGAAACCCAAACAAAAAAAAAAGCATAATTTAAAATAGTTCATAAACAGAACTGTCTTAATTCGTGCATGTCTTGCCACACTGTATAAAAAGTTACGACAACCTAAAGAAAAAAATAATAAAAGTTTTTTAACTGAATTATAATTACTCTCTACTTTTTTGCTACTAAATATCTTCCCGTCTCATAGCATTGTGAGATTAACAGACTTTGTTTAGGTCTCATGATGTGAAAAGGTTAAATGCAGAATTCTCAATCTTTTTATGAGGTCAAATAAATAAAGTTTTAGTACAGTCTAATTGTCTGACTTAAAAATGTGTTTTTTTTTCTTCATCTAAGAACAAATACTCACTGATAGTGTCAAGAAAAAGCTCAGAAAACATACAGAAAGCATTTGTACTTGTAGAGGCAACTCTTTAGTTTGGGTGAAGCATTGGTTTTACTCGTGCCATGTCGTTCTGTCAAGAAATTATCCATTTTCCACTGCACTGGAGGTTTTAAAAGAAAAAAACAAAACTTTATTTCCACGTTTCCCCCAGGTACAATTATGAAACAAAACGCTGGCCACGTTAAGAAAACCATGTGCTTCCACAGCTGATGGCTACCCCACTGCCATTTCTTTCAAGCTCTCCCTAATCTATGGCTTTCCCCCAAAACAGCATTTCTCTTAAAGAGACAGTACCCATTTATATTGAGACTGCAATACCACAAAGTGAACTAACAAATAATAAAGCTAATTTATTTAGTTTAATCTAAATATTACACAAACTGCAAACTGTCTCATTAAATAGAAATAGCTTAAACCAATAGACACAAAAAAGTAAATTACTGGAAATAAACATAGCATCTTAGAACAGCTTTAGTACTTGGCCCATACACACCCCGGCCCCTAATTGTATTCTATCAATAGAAACAATTATCTTACATAAAAGGAATACTCTGTAGATACATTAAAGTCTTTAAGGAAAAAGATCACGTCTTCTGGTGTCAGAGGTTACCAGCACTTGACACACCGTAGGAGTGCAGTCTTTACCACTGCCTCACTCTGTGGCTTGAAGAAGACAAATTTTAGTGATGGGTCTGTCAAGCTCACTGGTATTTGTCTTAACTCGAACTCTGCGAACAAGTCCATGTTCATGCTGCACTGTATGGGTAACTCTACCCAACACCCATTAATTTCTTGGTGCAGATTCATCCACAATCAGAACAATGTCTCCAGGATTCCGTGACACTCTTGTCCACTTTTGACGTTTCTGTAACTCAGGCAGATACTCCCTCACCCATCTTTTCCAAAAGATGTCAGCCATGTATTGCACCTGCCTCCATCTTCTCCGTGCATAGAGATCCTCCCTTTCAAACAGTCCTGGAGGCATAGATGGCCTAGTTTTTAACAACAGGAGATGGTTTGGGGTGAGTGCCTCCATGTCATTTGGGTCGCTTGATGGCGTGGTGATTGGCCGACTGTTCAAGATGGCCTCTGCTTCACAGAGGAACGTGTGTAGACCTTCATCATCCAGATTTTGCATTCTTAGAGTGGTGTTAAGCACTTTCCTGATGGAACGGATCATGCGTTCCCAAACTCCTCCATGGTGAGAGCCGGAAGGGGGGTTGAACATCCATTTGATGCTAAGCTGAAGCAAAGTATTCTCTATTTTGGAGGTGTTCCACTCTTGAATAGCCTTTTTTAGCTCTCGCTCAGCACCAACAAAATTTGTCCCATTATCGGAACGCATTTCCAACACCTGGCCACGTTTAGCAATGAAGCGTCGCAAGGCGTGGATAAACGAATCAGTGTCCAAGCTCAGAGCCATTTCAATATGGACTGCTTGTACAGTCAGGCAAGTAAAGATAACCCCATATCTCAGGCCCGTAGCCAGGGGGGATCGAGGGGTTCGACCATACCGATAGTGTACCTCATGAAGTAATTCTTATCTATTTATGTCAACAGTAGAGAGATAGGCAATAAAGGACAGCAACATCAGAGACAGACAATGGAGGGCTGCAACAGAGACAATGGAACAAAGCAGCAGACAACTGAGGTGAGCAACAGAGACAGACAATGAAGTCACATCACAGATGTAGGAAGTTTGAGTAACACTTACATTTATATCAAATTTATGTTAACAGTGGGGAGCAACAGACGAACAAATAAGGACAGCAACAACAGACTCACAACAAACTTATAATGAATAAAATATGTCTAAATGAAAAGGTTTGAAGTGTGCTCGTGTATTTAGGGGGCATTGGAGTAGAGAGCCAAATGAAGTCCACTTTTGGGGGAAAAAGATCCCCCCCCATCACATTGCTGGCTACGGGCCTGTATCTCTTTACTGTGCTTCTTCCACGCTTCACATTAAAAGGGCCAAAGTAATCTACACCAGTTTTGGTGAATGGGGGTTCGTCTGGCAGAACTCTGTTTGTGGGTAAGTCTGCCATTAGTTGTTGGCCAGTACCACCTTGCAATCTCCGACAGGTGACGCACTTTGATAGGACCTTTCGAATTAAGGCAGTAGCATTGGGAATCCAGTATTTCTGACGTAGTTGTGAGAGAACATGATTACGTCCACCATGACATGTTTCTTTATGGACCTCTTGCACAATCAACTCAGATATTCTATGGTCTTTGGGCAGAATGGCAGGGTACTTGGCTTCTTCTGGAATGGCTGCTCGCCTAAGTCTCCCACCAACTCTGAGAATGCCATCAATCATTACTGGATCAAGTTTGCAAAGATGACTGCCTTTCCTAACATGCCTGTTCATTTTAAGAGCCAAAATTTCCTCATGAAATTTCTTTTGCTGGCAATAACGAACAATGTCTTGCTCAGCTCTCTGAAGCTCTTCCACTGTTAGAGTTTTCTTGACAAGTTTCCTTCTGAAGCTTGACATTTCTTTCTCCATCTCAGTCTGTGAATGACACTGGCTTAATTCCTTTCTCCTCTTAGATAGTTTCAGCAATGTGGTTTTTATTCTAAGAAGCCACGCTGTTGCCTTTTTAAGACGTAGCCATGAGGAGAAGTGCTCAATGAGCTGCTTCATTGTGTCTCTGGATTCTTCAACTGCAACAACATTGACCATTACAGTTTTCTTTACCTCAGGGTCCGTTGTTGTAGGCTCATCCAGGTGAACAATCGTCTCTGGCCATTTATGTGCTGGCTTTGTGAGAAAGTCTGGGCCACTAATCCAGGATTTGTTCTGCATAAATGCATCAACATCTTGTCCCCTTGATGCATAATCTGCAGGATTTTGTGGAGAGCAAATGTATTTCCATTGAGAGACCGCAGAAGTCTCTATAATGGCCGCTACCCAGTTGGCCACAAAGGTGCGGAATCTTGTAGTTTCATTGGCAATATACTTCAGTACAGCTGTGCTGTCTGTCCAATGGAAGTCCCCAATGGGAGTCCCCTAATGGAAGCTGTAGTTCTTTTTTTAGCATGCAATCCATCCGTGTTGCTAATGTTGCTGCAGTCAGTTCCAGTCGTGGGATGGTTGTTGGCTTGAGAGGGGCTACTCTAGCCTTTCCCAGGACAAATGCGCAGTGTATTTGATTGTGACGGTTTTGTTGGACGAGATATGTGACTGTGCCATAGCCCACTTCACTGGCATCTGAGAAATGATGCAGATGAGCAGATACAGGATCTCCAAAGCAGGCAGGCTTAAAACATCGATCAAGTTCAAACTCACAGAGTTGTTGTATGCCCTGTACCCACTTAAACCACTGCTGGGCAAGGTTCTCTGGCACAGCATCATCCCAGCTGATTTTGGATCTGCTCAATTCTTGCAAGATATTCTTAGCAGGCAAGATAACTGGTGCCAAGATCCCCAGAGGAACGTATACTGAACTCACCATGGACAGAATGCCTCTTCTGGTAAGTGGCCTGTTTTGGATGACAACTCTGAACCTGAAGGAGTCAGACTGGACACACCATTGCACTCCTAATGCTCTTTCTATGGGAAATGGATTATGGTCTAGATCAAGATCTTTATTGCCCTGTGCCTTTTCCTCATCTGGAATCTTATACAACACTTCTGTGCTGTTGCTGATCCATTTGGTTAGCTTGAAGCCTCCAGTCTGACAGATTTTCCTCAGATCATGGTACAAAGACAATGCCTGCTCCAGAGATGTAACCGATTTTAGACAATCATCAATGTAAATGTTGTGCAGCACTGTGTTAACAACAGAAGCATCAAACATGTGCTTGTTGTCCTCTGCACATCGCCTCAGAGCATAGCTAGCACAACTTGGTGATGAAGTGGCACCAAATAAGTGCACTTCCATCCTGTACTCTTCCAGATTCCGACTTACATCACCACCTGGCCACCACAAAAATCTGAGCAGGTCGGCATCTTCAGCGGGAACCTTCACCTGGTGGAACATGGCTTCCACGTCAGCCATTACTGCCAGAGGCTCTTGACGGAATCTTGTTAAAACTCCAATCAAGGTATTGCTAAGGTTGGGCCCTTGGAGAAGTTGCTCATTTAATGAGGTTCCTTGATATGATGCTCCACAATCAAACACCACACGGATTTTGTGTTTTTTGGGATGGTACACTCCATGATGTGGAATGTACCACACCCTTCCATCGCTGCGGTTGATGTCTTTGTTTGGAACTTTCACTGCATATCCTTTAGTAATCATATCATTCATGAATGTGACATAGTCCTCTTGAAATTGAGTGTTTTTGAGAAGCCTTTTCTTCAAATTGAATGCACGCTGTTCAGCAATGGCACGGTTGTTGGGCATTTTAACCTCCTTGTTCTTTAAGGGCAGACCAATACAGTAGTGACCACCTTTCAACTGGGCTGATGTGGACACCCTGTCCATGAAAAGAAGATCCTCCTTTGACATCTCTGTCTGCTCATCTTGCCTACCCTCAGGAAAATCATACTTGAACTGTTGACTCCACAGTTCTTCTAGTCTGCACACTGATATACGATTTGACAGTACATGTGGTACTCCAGCTTTGGTCATGCTACAGCTGTCCTCCCTAAGAGGACCGTTAACAGTCCATCCTAGCATTGTTTTCACAGCATAAGGCCCATTCTTGACGCTGTGGATTACCTCCTCTGGTTCTAATGCCCTAGGCACATTTGCACCAATAAGCAGTCCTATTTCTCCACTTATGCTTGGAATTCGAACATCTTTCAGATGAGGCCATCTGTCTACTTCTTCCTGACTTGGAATATTTGCTTTACTCACTGGAATAGCCTTTTGGGAGAACACTTCTGTTAGCTCAAGGAAGTTGTTATTATGAAGGCCACTCACTTCCAAACCAGCTACAGCAGTACTGTGAACAATCTTTTGCTCACCCATAGTGGTCAGGAGAATGTTAACGTTTCGTCCACAAAGGTTAAGCTCATGCATAAGCCTTTCGGTGCAAAATGAGGCATTGCTGCCAGGATCCAAAAAAGCATAAGAAGTGACTATTTTGTTGCCCTTCTTTGCCTTATCTTGTACTGGGACAATAGCAAGAACACTGTCTGCGTTCCCGGCCCCATTGCAGTCGTATTTGTCAGCTATGTCCACAAAGCTACTGATCACTGTAGGACTCTCTGTGTCCTTTGCTTGCTCTGACCTGAGTTCAACCTTCTCTTTGATATTCATATGCAGGAGAGTGGGGTGTATCATTAAGCATAGTTGGCACCTCAGTTTCTCTCCACATGCCTTACTCATGTGTCCTGGTTTAAGGCAACTAAAGCATAGGCCCTTACTTCTGAGAAAGTCCAGTTTTTCTCTGTGCAGAGATTTCTGCAGCCTTTTACACTGTTTCAGTGTGTGCTCCCCTTCACAGAAGATACAAGGCTTTCTGAATGGTTTAGAAGCGTTGATAGGATCCTTTTTACTTGGACTTAACCCCATATCTACACTTTCTTGACTGTTCAACTTGGTCACTGTGGTAGTGAAACTCTTTTCACTACCCATTCTATCTGACCTCATGTTTGGCAGAGATTTTGTCTGTGCTTTGTGCCTGTCCTTTACATCTCCAAACACTGGGTGGAGAGAAATTTTTGCTTGTCTTGTAACAAACCCCACTATGTCTCTGAATCTAGGTTTGCGTTCTTGTTTTTCTTGTATGTCACAGGCCACACCTCTCCACTTTTCTCTTAACTTATGTGGACATTTGGAAATGATATGCATGTTGGCAGCATTATCCATCTCATCCATATACTCCAGCTCTGCCATTGCATTTTTGCAGCTTGTCAGGAAAAGAGCATAGGAGTTGAGTGCTTCACTGTCATCTGCCTCGATGTCAGGCCAATTTAACGCCTTGTCTATGTATGCTACAGATATTTTGTATTAATTTCCAAAATATTCTTTTAGGAGACGTTTAGCTTCACAATACCCTTCATCTGGCTTCATGTGAAAACAACTCTGCACTAAATCTCTAGGGTGCCCTGTGGTGTACTGCTCCAAAAAATACAGTCGGTCTCTGCTGTTTTCTGTTCTACTCTCTACACCATGCTCAAATGCTGTCATGAAGAGCATGTAGTCCAAAGGATCTCCCTTGAATGTGGGAATGTTTTGAGGTGGTAAAGAAGAGAGTCTTTGCTGCTGTACCAAGCATTCTCTAATCTCATTCTGTCGCTGCATTACAGTACATAGAGTCTGTGTATTTACTGGACTATTAGGAGGAGCAACACCATTAGTGGGAGGACCATGGCTGAATAAGCCATGGCCAGCAGCACTATGAACCTGTGCAGCAGGACTGTGGATAGACTGGCAGTCTGCTACATAAGGTCCAGTGATGGACTCCCCATCACTTACAATAGGCAGTACACCTGCATCACGACCTGCATCACTCAACTCTTCGTATTTTTGTAGAACTTTAAGTTGAGCATCAGCAGCAGCAAGTGCAGCTTGCAACTCAAGCTGCTCCTTTTCAGCTTTAACCTTCAGCTCTTGTTCATCCAAAGCATATCTTTGCTTTAGTGCTGCAGCTTTAGCCAACAGTGCTGCCTTTTCCAGTTCGGCCTTTAACCGTGCAGAGGAAGCTACAGACGATGCTGTAGAGCATCCAGACCTTGCTCTAGACTTCTTAGACCTCTTAGAGGATGTAGCCGATACACTATCTCCAGGCCACACAACCTCATTAAACTTGCTTGCTTCTTCCCTACGTTGGGCAGCAGCTTCATACCAAGCACTGACCCCAGCAATAAATTCACGAAATGAAGTGGCTTTGGGCTCAAACCAACTCTGCTGGTCCTTTTTCATTTCGTCTTCAGACACAATCTGGTATAAAAGCCCCTTTACAGAAGTGTTAAGGTTGCAAAAGTCTCCAAACAGCTGGTTAAACTCTGTGTGCAACTTGGTTTTTACCACATCCACATTGCCATCATCCTCCATTAACTCAAGCATTTCGTTTTTCTTTCCAGTTAGCTGACTTACCTTAGCCCTCCTAGCACTTGTTTGCCTCTGTAAAGCATCCTCCATAGCCTTTGCTGTAGGCTTGACTTGCCTTTTTTCCACTGAATCATCAGCCACCTGTTAGCCTAGCTGCCCCAGCAAAGATACACTTACTTCAGCAACTTTTCTTCATCTTTATCCACGCACACAGTGTGAAGAAGTAGGTTTTCTTACTAATGTAGAGGCAACTCTTTAGTTTGGGTGAAGCATTGGTTTTACTCGTGCCATGTCGTTCTGTCAAGAAATTATCCATTTTCCACTGCACTGGAGGTTTTAAAAGAAAAAAACAAAACTTTATTTCCACGTTTCCCCCAGGTACAATTATGAAACAAAACGCTGGCCACGTTAAGAAAACCATGTGCTTCCACAGCTGATGGCTACCCCACTGCCGTTCCTTTCAAGCTCTCCCTAATCTATGGCTTTCCCCCAAAACAGCGTTTCTCTTAAAGAGACAGTACCCATTTATATTGAGACTGCAATACCACAAAGTGAACTAACAAATAATAAAGCTAATTTATTTAGTTTAATCTAAATATTACACAAACTGCAAACTGTCTCATTAAATAGAAATAGCTTAAACCAATAGACACAAAAAAGTAAATTACTGGAAATAAACATAGCATCTTAGAACAGCTTTAGTACTTGGCCCATACAGTACTGATCTTAAGGTTAAGAGATTTATAGATAGAACGGCTCTACTTGTTGACCAAGAAACACAGAAATTGTTCTTAGCCACTGCCTGAATATTATTACGTCAAAATATCTTAAAATATGCATTTCTTTATTATTACAGTACAGTGTGTGTGTTTTTTCATTGGCCATTTTATCAGGTACACTTAACATAGAGGTTTACTTTACACATTTACAATCACTGACCATTCTGTCTGTTGCTGCACAATTTAACAGCTCTCTCAACCCCTTCCATAAATTGAAAAAGATAAACATACGATTACAACTGACCAGAGATTATTTGAGTGGTGGAGCATTTTCACTATTTAAATAATACTATCATGGTAGTAGCATGTTAGTGTGTGCTAGCTCGTAAGTGTGAAGACATTTTTACAGATCTCAATACACTATCAGAAACTTGCCATAGATTAAGGGCTAGAGACTCACAAACAAAATAATAAAGCAGAAGTAGTTTGGGTGGATTATGCATGGAATAGAAGTAAAAAAACTAATGACAAAAGTTTGGGAGGAATTATACACTTTTCATTGAAATCTCTGAGGCATACAAGTTAGGCTTCTTCATTACAGCTGGAGATAGTAAGGATATAACAGACTGTGTATGAGGCTTAACACATGATGTTTATGAAGTTTATGAAATAAGTAAATTTTACATACACAGTGTGTTGGAACAGGATATACAGAAGAGAGAATGGGTTCAATTAATCATTGTCCTATAGACAGATAATCACAGAGTTGAAGCAGGGAGGGTTTTGGCTAGTGCCTTCTTCGCCTTTGATAACTGTTTCAGCAAACTCATCGTTTCAGCAATGCAAAGGTCTAGTCTTTGCTTTAAACCACAAGTCCATCACAGGATATAGTGTATGTATATATATATATATATATATATATATATATATATATATATAGTGTGTGTATATATATAGATAGATAGATAGATAGATAGATAGATAGTATTATATATAGTTATAGTATTAGTTATAGTGACTCATCTGTTGATGCAATAATCCAAGTCCATAATCAGATGTTTGCTGAATAACTGACACACTGAAATGTATTGATTCTTTTTTAAAACCCAACAAAACCAAACAAAATCTTCAAAGCAGTCTCTTTTCTATTTGGCCTGCACAGATTTTACATTTACAGCATTTAGCAGATGCTCTTATCCAGTGTGACTTACAAAATGTGCTTTGTCTTCCTAGAGAAAGAATATTTGCTAGTTACGAATAGGCAAGAGAAAAGCTAGTCCTGAGCTCAGATACTGGCAGGAGCGAAAGCGCGTGTTGATACCGAGAGAGAAAGGAGCAGAATTAAACACAGAGCAGTGCAATGCATTTCAATAAGCGCCGTGCATTACAATAAACACTTAACTCAGTGCGTCACTTCAGTGCTATAAAGGATGTGTACGCTAGCTAAAGCATCTCTTGTCACCTAAGTAGCGTACTTCATTAAAGCTTTTCCTTGCTGTATGCCTGTGACACCCAGCGCCAGGTGCCTGTTAAGCCACATAAGCAGCTGCTTAGGACCCCATGGCCACCAGGGGGCCCCCTAATTATTGTACTATAATATAGTCTTGGGGGGTAGTTGCATTATTTTTAATTCCTGCGTATTTAACTGCCCAAGTCTTTGATATACTGTTTTCAAGCCTTTGTCTCATTTTGTTGCCCATGCCCAATTTCTACTTAGCAGCCATTTTTATCAGCTGTTTCAATGAAGTTCAACCAGCATGCCAGATTTTGAATGTAAAACCGCAGATATGGTGTTAAAATGTGGCTTTAGCAGACAGCCTGATATTGTTTTCTATGTATTTTCAAAGACAAAACAAAAACAAGACATCATATTTGGATTACTTTCCTACTTATCCAAAAGAGATTAAAAATCAGCATCAGCTCCAAGTCACAACAAGTCATCAGCAATAAATCACGTCAATGACAGTGTTTGCTTGGAGGTCAGTTGTTTTATTTGCCTGTTAGATGATTATTCAAGCTAGTTTGACTAAATAATCTGTGTGTATGAAAAAATATTCCTGCAAAAAGTCTGACGTAAAATTTGAACCCTGGTGTATTTGTAGCTGTTATGCTAAAAAAAAAAAGTCAGTCTTTCTGAAACCACCCAAATCGATTTTCACTTGAAATGGTTAATAATGTAATGGATTAATGGCTGTTACAGTACTGACTGGCCTATGAATTCATTAAGTACATGAAGTAAACCTTGTATACAAGCAGAACTGATGGCCTTTTAATTGCCATTTTTACACTGAGCAGAGTATTTTAGAAGTTTTTCTCATCATCCGTTTTGGAACTTTTCTGCAATAGCCTGTCTTGTGGTAACAGGCTTAACTCAGTTAGCAAACGAGCTTGTTGCATCCCTTAGCTTGGTTTTACATTGTTTTGCTGCTGGCTACTGGCTGCTATGAATATCAAGATTAAGCAGTCAGAATCACACATGGTCCCTGTGAATGTAATTCCATTTAAAATGTTTCAATCCTTGGTAATTGTCAAGATACTGTAAGATTTGTATTTGACAGTGGTGTCATTTACATTATACAGTTTACTGATGATATCTTTAAATAATTGTAATAGCAATATTTTGATCCAATAGTGTAATATGGTGTGAAGTAAGATTCCTTGTGGTGTTATTTTTAATATTGGTTGTATGCTGTGAGTACGCGTTGCTGTATTTGGTGCTTTCCTGTAGTTGGTGTTTCATCATTCTGGTCCATTTTAACTGTTAGCACCAGGCTCTCTGCATGGTCTTGCATGGAGGCATGATGCTTAT